>NC_062208.1:1733690-1741190 GCF_912470025.1 Vespa velutina
CCGATGGAAAAGTGATTGACATACATTTTCTATGTCCATGTCGTAACTTACCCATTCAACTTTTCGAGTTTGGCATTCTCACTTTGCGGTAAGAGAGGGAGAGAACTAGCAGTAGGATTAGCTTCTTGCATAAAGGTTGACGGCGTTTCTCTCTATGTCATTCTCTCATTCTCTCACTCTTACTCTTTACACTTTCTATCTATCTGTCTTTGTCTCTCTCTCTCTCTCTCTCTTTCTCTCTTTCTCTTTGTATCTCTATCTCTCTTACTCTTGTTAGACCAAACGTTATTTCTCGGTACGTCCCTCGACGATTCTCTAAGCGAGTACTGTCGATCTGTCCTCTACACGTTTCGTCCTTGCTGTTACGAACGATTCGAAAGGACGAGAGACCCTTCGTTCGAGACTTAATCCCATGATCTCACGGGATCGCTCTGATACACATAACAGTATTTCACGATTCGTTTCCTCGTAGAATCTACGGGAACTATATAATCGGATATATATGTATATATATATATATATATAGATATAGATATAGATATATTTATATGTATAGGAAAATGTGAGTATTCATGTGTGAATTTGAAAGATTCTAATCGTTATTATCGTTTTTAGAAAATCATCTTTCTTTTCATTTAAAATATTATGCCCTTTTATACACACACACACACATACACATATATATATATATTTATTTATTTATTTATTTATTTATTTATTTACGTCGATATTATGAAAAATTTTATCTGTGGTAAAAATTATATCATCGAATGACATAGAAACAATTATTCAATCCAAAAGTATATTAACGATTACTAATCGACATTAGAAAATCATTTTTCTATTCTTACAAATAGCATTCGAATCGAACGATCAAATCGTATTATTCAATTCTAATAATTAATTTCAATGCAATAAAGTCCGAATCTTCGTGACGAGGGAAAAGAAGGTGCGATGGGAAATAATAAAAAATTAATTCACAGGTGATAGGTGGAGGGGGGGGGGAGAAGGAAGGAAAAGATAATCCATATTATTATCGAACGAATATATCAATGATTCTAATCGTAATTAGATTATTAAAATATATCATTCGTAATAATTCGAACGTGCTAATCGTACAATTGAGCTTTAATAATCGCAAAGAAATAAATGTATCGGAAAAAAAGGAAGGAAAAAAAAAAAGATCTCTTCATGAGAATAAAATAAAATTGTCCTTGCGTTTCGTGAAGAAAAAAATTAAATAGCTTTTTCAAAGCGAAACGATGGAGAAAAGAACGAGAAAAGAACGAGAAAAGAAAGGGACGGGGGGCGGGGGGGGGGAGGGAAAGAAAAAAAGAAAAAAAGAAAAAGGAAGAAGAAGAAGAAGAAGAAGAAGTAAAAAGAGAAAAATCGTCGTGAAACGACGACACTCGAGACAACGAGGTGGGCCACCGTCGAGTTTCCTGACGTTGACAGCAAATGCCCTTCCACTTGGCAGCTGTGTACATGCCCTTAAGCGGGTCTGCCCGCTTGAGATTTGAAACGTAACACCCGTTACAGGGCTACGATCTCACAGGATGGTTGGCGCCGAGGACAAAACCCTACCAACACCATCACCTACATCACCATCACCATTACCACCGTCACCACCATTGCCATTGCCATCACCACCCACCTCAGTCCACCCATACTGCTTACTGTATACCCAACGACCAAACTTGGCTGGACCTACCAAACCCCCTCCCTTCCCCCTTCGCCTTCCCCACCTCTTCCCTTTCTACCTTCTCCCTATCCACCACCTCTACCAACACCCCCTATCCCACCGTTACTCCCTCTTGACACCATCTCCTTCGTCTGAGACTACGGTACGAGGCGACACGTTTAATTGGTAATCCGTTTAAAGGATTAGTAACTCACGATGGGTATTAGGACGTGTCGCTGGTCCGCCTGCAGCTTGTCTGTTTCGCACGGACAAGCCGAAGAACACGATCCTGGGCACGTCGATGTGTGCTTTCCGATGGATCGACGACATTACTCCCCGAGGCAATCTTTCTCCGAGTATACATACCTTTGAATATCGTTGAACGAAACCCTATCTTTTTTTTCTTTGTTTTTTCTTTTTCATTCCATTTTTTATTTATTTTTTTCTTTTCCTTTTTCTCTCTTTTTTCTTTTTTTTTTTCTCTTTTTTTTTTTCTTTTTTTTTTTTTTTTTTTTTTTTTTTTCTTTTTTATTTCATCTATTTATTTTATTCCATTCCTTCGTCGTCTCTACTCATTTTACTATTATTTTTCTTTTCCCTTCTTTTATTCATTTTCTCCTTCTTTCTTTCTATCTTTCTTTCTTTCTTTCCCCTTTTTCTTCTTTTACTTCGTCTTTTTTCTTTTCTCTCAGTTTTCTTTTTATCCGTTCAATTTAGTCAAGCTAAAATTACGTCGTAATGGTTACTCGACGAAAACTCGAAGAAATTTATTTATTTATTTATTTATTTACTTATTCTTTTCTTTTTCTTTTTCTTTTTCTTTTTGATTTTAATTCTACCAATAAAAATTCGTCGTGAACTTGTCCGATACGTATCTCAATCAATCGTTAAATATTTCATTACTACGATCGATTATTAAGCGAACAATAAACAATCGATCGATCGATCGATCAATGAAATACTTATATACAATGTTACGATGTCTCAATAATTTATAACATATGAATTTTTTTTCATCGACTTTTCATTAATAAATATTTCACCGTTTCGTCGATTTATTATTTAATCGATCATGTAGAAAAAAAAAAAAAAAAAAAAAAAAAGAAAAAAGAAAAAGAAAAAAAAAGAAGAGAAAAAAAAGAGAGAGGGAGAAAGAGAAAGGAGGAAAAGAAAAAGAGGAATGTCAGTTCGACGCTAGTTCTTAACTAAATTCGTAACTAAACCTTTTAAGTTGAGAAGAACCGATCGATCGATCGATCGATAGATCGATCGATCAAATCGAAACATTCCCCCTTTATTCCTCCTTTCCTCCTTTTCCCGTCTTCCCTAATCGAGTCGATGAGATAAGAAAAAAAAAGACAAAAAAAAAGGAACAAGAAAAAAAAAAAAAAAAAAAAAAGACAAAAAATAGAAAACGAAAACGAAAAAGAAAAAAGAAAAGAAGAAAAAGAAAAACGAAAGAAAAATAAAGAAGAGAAGAGAAACCTCCCAATCTCTTTCCACTCCTTCTCCTGAATAAAAAAAAAAAAAAAAAAAAAAAACGAAACAGAGAGAGAGAGAGAGAGAGAGAGAGAGAGAGAGAGAGAGAGAGAGATAGATAGAGGGAGAATAGAAAAAGAGCAAAGCAACGAACGACAGAAAAGTGAAATCGTTCGGGGTTAAAGAAAAGGGGTAATCGCGGGAATCTGTAAGGTAAATTTTCGCGCGTTATACAAAAGAGCTATCGATCTTCGATCGTGCTCGACGAGAGAACTGAAAAGTAAGGCCTGAGGGTTAGCCTCATCTTCTTCTTCTCTCTCTCTTTCTCTCTCTCTCTCTCCCTATCTTTCTTTTTTTTTTTACTCTCTTTTCTTTTCTCTTCTTTTCTTTCCTCTCTCTCTCTCTCTCTCTCTCTCTTTTTTCTCTTTTCCCCTAACCACGCTCTCGCTGCTCTCTTTCTGTCTATCTTTCTCTCTCTTTCTCTCTCTCTCTCTCTCTCTCTCTCTCTCTTTCTCTTGGTTGCAGTGTTCGACACGACCCTGCGGGGCGTGCTCACTTTTCAAACGAGCTTACTCTTTGCCACGCAAGAGCACATAGCCTCCGGGGGGGTAGGTACGGCTTTCAAATCCGGCCCGATCTAATAGGGATTAACAGAGTGACAAATGTAAGAGTTAGTGACGGAAGGAGTTCGGGAGTTCAGGGGGAGTGGGGTACGGTAAGAGGTGAGGGAACGGTAAATGGGAACGGGGGATGAGGGGTTTGGGTGAGGAGTTTGATGGGGTTGTGGGAGGGGGACCTTTCCGATTTCTCTCTCTCTCTCTCTCTCTTTTTAGCTCTCCCTTCCTACTCTCTCTCTTTCTCTCTCTCTCTCTCTCTCTCTCTCTCTCTCTCTCTCTCCCGTTCGAAAGAATTAAATGAAGAACTTAATCAAAAGCGTACTTAAGCCCCTTTTTCCAAACCCTTCCTCTCTCGTGTCATTACTCGTTAACGCCAAAGGTTATCGTCAAATATCGTTAACTTCGCATTAACTTCGTTAACTTTTCTCTATCAACATATTTTTTATTTTATTTTAATTCAAGCGATTACTTTCTTTATATTTATAATTATTATTTATACATATTTATTTATTTATATTTATAATTATATTTATAATAACTTTTCTTTATATATATATATATATATATATATATATATATATATATCTTGATACTTGACAATCTCGATCACTCGATCGGGATTTATTAAAATATTTGTTTACGGATATTCCAAAAGAATTCTAAATATGAATTTTTATTATGATGGCCGTTTTAAAATCATCGATTTTTTTTTTTTTGTTTCTTTTTTTTTATCACTGTTACCTATATCATTCTATATATCGAAAATATATTATGTATATTTGTGATATAATTCGTCGATTTACGATATACATATTGTATGTATTATTACATTGTCCTTATGATTTTATTATTATTCCCTTGTTTCCTTTCTTCTTCTATACTCATTTCTTTTTCCATAACTATTTTTATTCCTTTTTCTTTTTTTTCTTGATTCATTTGCAAATAAAAATATTCGTTGTTATTAACGTTAACATGATACGTAAGAAAAAGACACACACGCGCACACACACACACACACGCGCGCGCGCGTTACAAACGATAAATCAAAAACTTTATTAGATCGTTTTAAATGATCAAATTGAATTAATTTTTAATTCGAGATAAAGTAATTTTTAAACTAATTTTTCTCTTCATTTTTCTTTTTCTTTTTTTTTTGTTTCCTTCTTCTTATATTATAAAATTATAAACTTAACCGAGAGAACATTCGATTTAACTTTTCATAGACGATATATTATGTGCGTCCTAACAAGACGAGAGTTCGTACTGAAATGAATCAAAACTTTGACCTTTCTTTCCTTAAACGTTATCTTCAATGTTAACAACGAACGACTGTTTACAATTATTTATGATTCATCGTATACCCAATGTAACCTAAGTATTTGCGTGTATATACACGTGCACGTATATACACACTTAAAGCTTAGGTCACATTGTGTATACATATACGTTTACATACATACAGGTATATCTATGTATTAAAACATAACAATTATAAAAATGATATACATAGGACGTAGAAAATTTATCGAAAATATTTCATCGTAGTTATGTTTAATACTAAATTATTATAATATCTACGAAGTGATAAGGGTTAATATAGATCGTCGATAAATATAATAAGAATGTATTAACGTTCGTTAACTTCCCCGCACTATATTTATAATTTTTACGTAAGATTTACGGGGTAGATAAAAAAAACTTGAAATGCAAAGAGTATATACTTAAATAAGGGAGAGAACTTATGGCAGACGTTAAATAATTCACCTTTATACTTATGAAAATGATCCCCCAAAAGTCTATTGTATTGATTATAATAATAAAAGAGTTCATTCATGATAAATTTTATATGCTTGAATATTAAATCGTATCCTGTTTTATATGCTAAATTAACACATATATACATATAAACACACATACATATATATATATATATACATAATATATGTATGTGTATACGAGCTGTTGATTTTGAAAGTGAGGTAAGTTCATTTCGTGAAAAAAAAGAAAAAACAAACAAAGAAAAAAAAATAATTAAAGTTAATTCTTGTTAGAAATTAAGATAAAAATTTATATTTTTCATTAATTCACAAGGAATATCTTTTGATATCAGTATAAATTTTTTCCTACAATTATTAGTAAAAAATTTTATTACAATTATAATAAATAAATTTTATTACAATTATAATCGACTCGAAGAAAATCGATTGTTATCAAGAGATCATTGCTTTTTGTAAGTGAGACAAGTCGATTGGCACACGCAAAAAAAAAAAAGAAAAAAAAGAAAAAAAGAGAAAAGAGTAAAAAAAAATAAAAAATAAAAATATCTAACAATAGCGTAAAATGGACCTTTCCTCCCGCCCGCCCCCCCCCCCCCCCACCCACTTATACTTAAAGAGATATTAAACGTTCAATTTTATTATTATTTGATTTCATTTCGTTTCATTTATTTATTCATACTCTTTTTTTTTGTTTTCTTTTTCTTTTCTTTTTTCTTTTTGTTTTTTTTTTTTTTCTGAAATTTCTTTTTTCCTACCTAATTGAAATCGTGCTTGGATCATTAATGGATAGGTTAATCGATAGGATATAAGTAGATCTTTTTTTCCTCACGAAAGCGAACGCGATAAATTATTACTCGATCGAACGAAAGATATTATCTTGAAACGCGTATCCGTTCGGGAACGTTAATAACGAAGGACAGGATCGAGAGTAGAATTATCTCGGCACTTCGGTAAGCGCTAAACTCTTGGCAGGGGCCATCGATCAGGTATGTTGGAAGAAAACGACGAACCATCACCTGGCAAAGCTGACTTTATCGATGCATATCTACTACTTTCTTTACGGATCCAATTTTTGATCAATGATTTATCCCTTAATAATAGATAAATATAAATCTCTCTATGATTTTTGAATAATTTATCATTTCTTTTGATCATTACGATCAAATCATTTTCCTATGAATTATCAAAATATTTAAATAATATTTCTTCCTATGTTATAACTTAATATATAATAATTTTATTCATTAAATTTTATTCAAAAAAAAAATGTATATATATATATTATACTATTTACTATTATATATATATATATATTATACTATTTTACTATTATACTATTATACTATTTTATGTATATATATAATTATTTAAGACATTGCGGACGGATCACAAGAATTTTCGTGTTTCCTATTCTAAATCTTGTGATCAATCCACGAGAATTCTCATATTTGCATTTTTGGCATTTAAAGTAGAACAGTGTAATGGCAAAGGAATTTTTTTGAGATTATAAATTACATATTGAATTAAAAATAATTAATCTCTTTTTTTCTGGGAACATACGATTCGACATCTACCAAAATTATCAAGCAAGTTATTTAACCTTCTCCTTCCTCCTCTTCCTCCTCTTGCTCCTTTTCCTCCTCCTCCTCCTCTTGCTCCTTCTCCTTCTCCTCCTCCTTCTCCTCTTCTTCCTTCTTCCTTTTTCGAGATAGAGAGAGAGAGAGAGAGAAAGAATATGGCTTGCGATACGTTACAGGATGTCGGAGGCCCACATCCAATCAGCAATAAATCAAATCGACTTTTTTCAGAACGAACCACCGCGAACGAACCATCCGCGAGCGTTCCGGAGTACGGAATGGTAATGAAAACCGCGGGACGATACAGCGCGATAACATTCCCTTGGACCAGTCGAAGGAATACAACGTGTGTCCTACTCAGGACATTG
>NC_062208.1:1743690-1753690 GCF_912470025.1 Vespa velutina
TCCCTTTTTTTTTTTGGTTTGTTCTTTCTTTTTGCTCTTTTTTTTTTTTTTTGATATACGTAAAATGGTTTTTTTCCTTCCTCTTTTTTTTTTTTGTTTTTTTGTTGATATCTAATACGTCAATAATATTTAATTGATATGTTGGATGTTCAGTGTTTTGTGAAATTGTGACGTATAATTGATGGCGCCACTGTACGGTAGTAAAATATAATCTCTCTCTCTCTCTCTCTTTTTATCTCTCTCTCTCTCTTTCTCTGTCTGTCTGTCTGTCTGCCTATCTGTCTTCTGTCTGTCTTCTGTCTGTCTATCTGTACTCAAAGAAATTTTCTATTATTACGTACGATAATTTTTTACGGCCTGTTCTTAAATCCTTCGAAAAGAGGAAAATTGAAAAAGAAAAGAAAGAAAAGGAAAAACGAAAAAAGAATTAAAAAAAAAAAAAAGGAAAAGAAAATAATCAATACTAACAATTGTCATAAATGGAAATTCTTCGTGTAGTAAGCTTTTCATAATTTTTCTTCAATTTTTTTCTTCCTTCCTTTTCTTTTTTTCTTCTCGTAAATCAATATAAAATCAAAAGCAGAAAAAGAAAAGAAAGAAATCCAAAAGATATAATATAATCAATATGACGAGCAATTAACAATTAACAAATAATATTTGTTAATATTAATTATAAATTATAATAAAGTTAATTATAATTATTAGCAAATTAACAAATAATATTTGTCAATATTCAATTTAACGAACAAATGAAATTTTTTCTTTGCTCCCCCCCCCCCCCCCCCCGACCTCTCGACCCTCTCGACTAAAGGGATCAATAATTGATCGAGAAAATTTTCTAAATAAGTTAACGATTAAAATCAACGTTAATTATTTAATATTACGAATTATAATTTATATCTTACAATTTATTACATCATATTAATTATATTTTATGAATTTTATTTTTACAATTACAACGAAATTATATTTATTTTGTAATTGTAACATTAACGTGTAAAAAAAAAAAAAAAAGGAAAAAAAAAAAAGGAAAAAAAAGAAAACAATTTTAAGAAAGTAATAGCGAAACGTTTTTTTTTTTTTTCTTCGAGTAATGCTCTTGGAGACGCACGTATACATTTACACGCCCACATACATATATATATATATATATATATATATATATACATACAGAAAGAGAGAGAGAGAGAGAGAGAGAGAGAGACATATACACGTATGTACGTGTGAAAGTTAACGACGGAAGCTCACGTTTCACGACGATAAATCACGTGCTGTAAACGAGAAGAGATGGTAGTTATGTCGGCGGTTAATTTCTTTCACGAGTAAAACGCGATATTCCCTTCGTGTTGAAGAGAAACAACGAAAACGATACAATATTAAACGACATTGTTAGCCTTGTTTGTATCGTTACATTCTTTTGGAAACTAATTTGCAGTATATATATATATATATATACAAAGTGTTCAAAAAGTATTGTGACCAAATTTATATTACATATTAGTGAGATCAAATAGATGAAAAAAGAAAAAGAAGGTTCATATAAACTTATACCCAAAAATGAAAGGATATATGTAATATGTAATATGTAATATGTAATGTGTAATATGTATTTTATTGAAAAGATATATATATATATATATATTTGCTTTTAATAATATTTATTAATTACATTCTCAAATAATTCATCCTATCGTTTCTATCATATTTTTATATATCGATTGTTTTTTGTAAACGATAATTGTTATTGAGAATTATAAATACCTGTAGAAATAAAAAAAAAAAAAAAAAAAAAAAAGAAGAAAAAAAAAGGAAAGAAAAGAAAGAAAGAAAGAAGATAAAAAATAAAAAACAAAAAAAGAAGAAAAAGAAAAGAAAAATAAAAAGAGTTCGTCAAAATCATTAATTCGACAAATGGAAATAAAATCATAGATCATTTTTTAAAAGCACATATATATATATATATTATATTTTTTTTCTATGAAACATTTTTTTCATCCATTTGACGTCGATAATAACTAAAGTATTAATTAGGTATCATGCTATTTCGACATCTCATGCATATACGTGCATAAAATAATGTTACGAAATTCTTACGATAATTAAACGATACATACATAAATGTATATGTAATAAGGCATGTAAACGCTTGAAATGCTTATATTAATGTCGATGATAAATATTACAAATAGATCGTATAAGATGAATTAGATATTTTCTTTTTCTTTTTTTTTTTTCTTTTTGTTTTTTTTTTTTCTCTAATTCCTCCAGAATTTACACATTTCTTTTATTATCCATGGTTCTTGATATTGTCATCATTGATTCGACTTGCGATTGGAAAGAAAAAGAAAGGGAAAAACGTAGAAAGAGAAAGGATGGAGAAAAAAAGAGAAAGAAAATCAGAAAAAGAGAGAGAGAGAGAGAGAAAGAGAGAGAATTAAAAAGATCGAGAAAGAAAAAGAGAATGAAAGTGATAGAGAAGGAGAGAGAATGAAAAAATCGAAGAGAGAAGGAGATAGATATAAAAGGAGAGACAGAAAGAGAAAGAGAACGAGAGAGAGAGAGAGAGAGAGAGAGAAAAAGAGTGAAAATGAAAGAAAAGAAAAGAGAAAGAAAATCAGACAGAGAGAGAGAGAGAGAGAGAGAGAGAGAGAGAGAGAGAGAGAGAGATAAAGAATGGAATAAAATCTGATGGCATTATATTATTCTATCGGTGTTTCATCATTGGAATGCACCTATCAAACTTAATAACGGCAGAGGTAAAAAGAAAAAGATTGGAAAACGAGAGAGGAAAAGAAGAAAAAAGGAAAAAAAAGAAAAAAAAAAGAAAAGGAAAGAAAAGGAAAAGAAAGGAACGGAACGAAACGGAATTGGAACGTGCATGACCGCATACGGAATTGATATAGACGAAGACGTCCGGGCATCGCGACGCCAACATCGTCCTAAATTAATATATTCTACGAAACTCATCTTTTCTTCTTCCTTCTTTTTCTTCTATATTTGTCTCCCTCTCTCTCTCTCTCTCTCTCTCTTTCTGTCTGTCTTTCCTTCTTTCTCTCTCTCTCTCTTCCACCCACTCATGGTTGGCCTCTTTCATTCGGTATGCGTGCCATGACCGCAATCCGATTGCCTCCTCGTCGTTCTGTGAAATACCTCGACGAGTCCTCGCGACGCATCCTGATCACCAGATTTTCCTACATCCTTCCTTTTTTTTCCACAGTCCTCTTATCAACCATTCTTTTCATCACTCAATCTCTTTCTCTCTCTCTCTCTCTCTCTCTCTTTTTTTCTCATTTGCTGTCTCTACCTATCTCTCTCTCTCTCTCTCTCTCTCTCTTTTCTTCCTTTGCTCTCTCTACCTATCTCTCTCTCTCTCTCTCTTTCTGTCTCTCTATTTATTTTACTGTCTCTCTCTCTCTCTCTCTCTCTCTCTTTCTCTCTCTCCTTCTGTCTATTTTTCTCTATTTATGACGATTTCTTTTCACATTACTTTTAACAGCTATGTCATCATGAGTACGATTTAATATCGTTATCTCGAATTTATCCTACTTTATTAATTTAATATCCGATAATATTAAAATATATTTACATATATCTATACAATTATTCGATATGTTATTAATTATTTTATTCATTTTTTTTTTTTTTTTTTTTTATTTTTGTTTCCCCTTTCCTTTCTTATCTTTTCTTCTTTTCTTTCTTTTTCTTTACTCAAATCGCATTTAGTAATACGAAATTAATCCTCGCGTGATATCTTATATATATATATATATATATATATATATATATATATATATATATATATAAAATTTATTATTTCATTTTCAATATATCTGACAGATGTTTCTCTTTTCTTCAATTTAAAAAACAAATCGAATGAAAGCTGCCGATATCTTACATTGAAGAATATTAATTTAAAATTATATGAAAAAGAAAAAGCAAATAATAATAATAATAATAATAATAATAATAATAATAATAATAATAATAATAATAATAATAAAAACGACGGAACTTTTTGAATACGTCAAAGTAGAAAGATTCGAAGAAAGAAAGAAAAAAATTACACGGAGAAATAATGTCTTCTGAAATGAAACGGATTCGATCGATAATGCTTACGATCTATGAGATCAATATGATCTATCGACAAAATTCGATCGACTAATAGCACGATTGTTGTTAAAGAAAGAAAACAAAAAAACAATAAATAAATAAATAAATATAATCAATAAATAAATAAAATGAAGAATCCAAAATTTATTATTCAAATAGGTATAATATCAAAAACAAACAAGTCGAAAAAAGTAACTCGATTAAATTCAATAAACAAATTTTTATTTTACGAACAATCGTATTATAATAATCGTGTACATAAACAATTAACATATAATATATCTAAATACTTGTAACATGTATATACTCTCAATATACTTTTAATTACAACACACACACACACACACACACACACACGCATAGACACAAACGAACGAATTCCAGCGGCACTGCTGCGCTATTAAACAATACCAACAACAAAAAAAAAAGAAAAAAAGAGAGAGAGAGAGAGAGAGAGAAAAGAAAAGGATGCAATACAAAGATGGAGGAGCATCGTTCATTTGTGCTCACTCGAGAGACAGGCATAATATTCCGTTAATTATATATGACAAACTTAATCACTTCGCATCACATTTTTCTCCTTTTGTCTGTCGTCAGACTGGCCGTCAGAATGGGAAGGTAAGAGAAATCGTGACTCGTGGGATAGAGAAGAGGGAGGTGGTGCTGGGGGAGGGGGGGTGGTGGTGGTGCTGGTGGTCGTGATGGTGGTGCAGAGAGACAGAACAGAAGAAGCAAGGAGTTGTGGGGCAGGAACGGTGGAAGAGAGGAGCGAAGGGGCGGGGGGGGGGAAGAAAGAAGGGTAAAAGGGAAAGGAAACGATGCAAAGAGAAATAGAGACAGAGACAGAGAGAGAGAGAGAGAGAGAGGCTATGGGGACGAAGAGTAAAACCATAAGATAAACTCCTCATTAGCGCGACGAACTACGGATGCTTAATTACTGCACTGTAACTGGGTGGCCCGGGTTTCTCCAGGCGATCATTCGAACCTTCGAAACCTTCGTTGATCCTTATGTCGTTCCTTCATAAATCCATGGACAATTTATGTATGCACTTTGCTAAGAAATTAAACTTCAATCGTAATCGGCGTATGTACTTTGGTAAGAACTTAAACTTCAATCGTAATAGCCAATTAAAAACCATCGTACTTAAGAGAATACTCCTCCTCTCCTCACCCCTCCCCACACCTCCCACTCCTTTTTAGGAACCCCTTTTTTGATCGTGTGCCAGGAGCGTTCGTTCAATGGAAAGGAACTAAAGGAAGAAAAAAAAAAAAAAATAAAATAAAACGAGCTACCGATTGCGACGATCATTACGATGACGATAATGATGATGATGATTATGATTGTGACGATTAACGAGATATCGAGTACGACGAAGTGAAAGGATTTTGAAGAGATTTTTTCTGGAAAAATGTTTCTTTAATTTTTTTCATTCTCTAGCAATTTTTACGAAAATAATCAATGAACGAAACCGTAAAATATTAACAGTCACTTTATAAAGTCACTTGGAAGATACTTGAATTTAATTATTACTTGCAATCTAATCCATAAAATTCGTCGAATAATTTCAATAAGTATTTCATTGTTTGAAAATTGATTGGAAAGTTGAATGCAATGTTGATTGTATAAGTGATCTAAATTATGAAAATGATCTAAATCATATATTTCCTGTTTCGTGATATTTAAACTAAAGATTACGTTTGAATGAATTGAAAAAAAAAACTTTGTTACATCATGTAACATTTTAATTTAGAATATTAATTAATTTAGATTAATGAAAATTTATTATTAATCGAGAAATATTCCGTGAAATTTCATTTGCTAGAATGTTGTTTTCATAGTTGTAAATTGATTTAGATCATAAATAAATAAGCAAATAAAGGAAAAATAAACAGTCTAGAAAAAATCTCGAAAGATAATAATCGATTTTTTCTTAATGTCACAAAAAGAATTGATTAAGATCCATCCAGTATATAACTACGATATATATAATATATAACGATGAAAGATGAAAGATTATTGCGAAGGCGAGTGATTGAAAAAAAAAAAAAAGAAAAAAAAGAAAAAAAAAAAAACAAGAAAGAAAAAAAGAAAGAAAAAGCAAAACGAAACAAAAAATTAATCCAATGAAAATAATCAAATTATATCTGACCGAGAGAAAGAGAACTAATGAAGAGAAAAGGAAAAAGAGAAAACAAAAAAAAAGACAAAAAAACAAAAAACAAAAAAAAAAAAAAAAGAAATACAAAGGAAGAAACGAAAAACACGTGACACAAGGTAAAACGAACGAAAAGGGAAATGAATCGATCGATCGATCGATCAATCAATTAACAAATTAATTAAGCAAAAAAAGAAAAAGAAAAAAAAAAAAAAAAGAAAATCTAACACCACATTTTCGTGAGTTTTAAGAGACGTAATATTTCACGTCGATCGATTAGAGCCTAGACGGCCCTTTATATATATATATATATTTTTTTTTTTTTCTTTCTTTTTTATGGGGGTCTCATACTTACATACATACATACATACATACGTACATAGATACGATACGTTTTTACGTCGGAGTCGTCTCCTAAGGGTATTTTAAAACACGCGGGCGCACACCCTATTGCGATGGTTAACACGATACAGAAGAAGTATTACATAGTCCGCCGATACAAACACAAACCGTCTGGTATGTTGAACCACTGTGCATAACTTTACGAACTATATCATAAATTTTCTCACTTATGTATGCGTGCATGCGTGTGCGCACGCTCGCATGCTTACTTATATATGTATATATGTATGTATGTATCTCTGTGTGCGTACACATAAAATATACACATACTTACGTACATATATATATATATATATATATATATATATACATAGATACGTTTGTCTACTTATTTACTGTGTATTTCCATGTAATATACGTGTCCTAAGAACTATTCGAGACATTTTAAAGGTTGTTAATCTTTTCCTTACCAAGTTTTAACAATGATCGAGCATGATCTAACCGTTAAGATCGCGTGCTCGAATTCGCAAGGCACGAATTCTCTCGCTCTTGTTTTAAACGTAATTACCTCCGCGTTCTCGTTTAACTCCTCGTTCTCCTTGTTCGCTCTTCAGAAAGCGTGCTGAGGCGGCAAGGTGAGAGTCGGCAATGTGAAGGGATGGGGAGTGGGGGGAAATGGGTGGAATGGGATGCAGAGAAAATGGAAGAGAACGAGAACGAGAACGAGAACGAGAGAGAGAGAGAGAAGGAAGCTCACGAAGCATGCATTAAAAACAGGAAAATACGTTCAAGCTTTCGTGTCCTGAACATTAATTATTATATCTTTGTCGTCCAATCACGATTAACATTCGTTCGTTCGTTCGTTCGCTATGAATAAAATCAAAAAAAAAAGAAAAGGACAAAAAAAAAGAAAACATTACTATACATTCCTTGATAATCGTCAGATAAATTAAGAAGATTATTTTATCAACTGACTCGCTTACGTATCACTTTAATTCATATTCCTTGTAGCGTTGAAAGACGCGAGAGAAATTTGCGACGAGGGTGGCAGACGAGGTGGGGAATTGGGTGGATAGGGGGTTAGAGGATGAAGGGGAGGGAAAAAAAAGAAGGACAGAAAGAAAAGAAAATTGATAGAAAATTGATCATCCCTTTTTAACGTCGTTACGTACGTACGTTCGTTGATTAGTTTTTATTGGGAAAAAAAAAAAAAAAAAAAAAAAAACAGAAAGAAAGAAAAAAAGAAAAAGAAAAAGAAAAAAAAAATTGAGTAACGAGACAAAAACCTCGTCGTATTTCATTGCTCGTTATACCTTTAAGAAAGAAAGAAAGAAAGAAAGAAAGAAAGAAAGAAAGAAAGAAAAGAAAAAAGAAAAGAAAAATAAACAAAGATTTGACCAAACAAAAAGCAAAGACAGCATTATGAAAAAAAAAGAAAAAAAAAGAAAAAGAAAAGGAAAAAAAAAATTTAGTAACGAGGTAAAAATCTCATCGTATTTCGTTGCTCGTTATACCTTTAAGAAAGGAAGAAAGAAAGAAAGGAAAGAAAAAAAAAAAGAAGAGAAAATGAACAAAAATTTGACCAAGCAAAAAGCAAAGACAGGAGTACGAAAAAAAAAAAAGAAAAAAAAAAAAATTGAGTAACGAGGCAAAAATCTCGTAGTATTTCGTTGCTCGTTATATCTTTAAGAAAGAAAGAAAGAAAAAAAAAGCAGAAGAAAAAAAGAAAAGAGAAAATAAACCAACATTTCACCAAATAAAAAACAGAGACAGCAGTATGAAAAAAAAAAAACAAAAACAAAAACAAAAAAAAAGAGAAAAAAGACAAGAGAAAAGATAAGAAAGAAAATGGAAAAGAAAAGGAAGGAAGAAAGAAAAGAGAGTAAAAGAAAAGAAAGGGAAGAAAAGGGATTAAACAGAAAAAGAAAAAAAGAAAAAAAGAAAAAAACAGAAGCGAATGGGTTTTATAAGAATTTGAAAAAACGATTTGAAGGAAGAGAATTTGTGAAGTGTATAACACTCGCACACATGCTTCTACATAGATATAGATAGATTCTAGTGACGTGAAATAGAAAAGGAAAGAAAGAGAGAGAGAGAAAGAGAGAGAAAGAGAGAGAGAGAAAGGTTTTCGCTAGGGGAAGCGAAACGTTACACACCCCCGCAAACATATGGGCCCTATTGTGTACTCTTAGTGAGAGAGAAAGAGAGAGAAAAAGAGAGAGAGAGTGAGACTCACACCTCCCGAAGCAGTTTTACCAGCGCGCCGTCGAGATACGAGCCGAGATACGGTTCTGCCTTTATAGACTGTATACATCATGTTTCTTCAATGTGGAAACCCTGCACACTATGTTGAGGTAGCCTAAAAACCCGTCTACTCGATTTCTACCAAAGCCGAGAGAATAGACGGAACGTGTTCGAGCGTGATCGCGAAAGCAAACGGTCGATGCTTTCACGATTTTAAGAAGGAGTGAGAAATAGAGAGAGAGAGAGAGAGAGAGAGGGTGGGTGGGTGGGTGGAGGAAAAGAAGTAGGAGGGAGAGAGCGAATAGATTTGCTTAGAATTTATATATGTATTGTATGTGTGTGTGTGTGTGTATAGTTGTCGTCTATGTCGTGTTGACGATTTTATCGTACGAATGAGATTTATTTTAATTGAGTTTTTTCTTTACTTTTTGCCTGTTTCCTTTTCTATCCTTTTTTTTTCTTCTTCTTCTTCTTCTTCTTTCGTCCTTTTTCTTATTTCTTTTTCCTTCTTCTTTTTCTTCTTCTTCTGTTTTACTTTTCTTTTTCTTTTTCTCCTTTTTTCTTTTTTTCTTTTTTTTTTTTTTTTTTCTTTTGATTCGCCAAATTTTTTGCGATTACGACAAATACGGATAATTATAGATTTATATGGTAAATATATTTATATATATATATATATATATACATATATATATTTTTTTTAGTATAAATTTATTTCATTAAAATGACGAGATGAATGTGTCGATGAACGAAAGACAAAAAAAAACAGAGAGAAAAAGAAAAAATAAATAAAAGAGAAAGAGCGAGAGAGAGAGAGAGAGAGAGAGAGAGAGAGAGAAAGAGAGAAAGAGAGAGAGAGAGAAAATAAAGAAGAAAAGATCTTACTTATATCCGAAATATTGCATATGAGATAATTGATAACTGGACACGACTGATTTACTTTTTGACGAAGGCGAGAAAAAACACAAAAGAAAAAGAAAGAGAGAGACAGAGAGAGAGAGAGAGGGGGGGGGGGAAAGAAAACGGGGAAAGGAGAAAGGGGAAAGAAAAGGAAAGAAAGGGGGGAAAAAAAGGAAAATGCTCGAGAAACTTTTAAACAGCGATTCGCTGATACATCGTTCCTACGATTTCTCGACGATGTAAAACACAAC
>NC_062208.1:1758690-1766190 GCF_912470025.1 Vespa velutina
CTGTCTCTCTCTCTCTCTCTCTCTCTCTCGCTTTCTTTCTCTCTTTGTCTCTCTCTCTCTCTCTCTCATCTCATCCACCTCCTCCTCCTCCTCCTCCTCTTCCTTCTCATCCTTCTCATCCTCCTCTTACTCATCCTCCTTCTTTAAATTCGTATATTATGTGTGTATATATCTACTTTACATCGAAATCCCGTTTGAAGATTTTTTTTTCGTATTTTTTTCTCCTTTTTCCCTCTCTCCTTTTTTTTCTTTTTTTTTTTTTTTTTTTTTTTTTTTTTTTTTTTTTTTGACGAAGTAAACATATCGTCAATTTAAATGAATAAAGTAATTGCAAATTTCAACTTCTTCCTTCTTTCTCCTCCACTCTCTCGAGCCATCACTCTCTCTCTCTCTCTCTCTAGCTTTCACTCCTTATCACTTCTGTCCTTTTCTTTCTAATATCGTTTATATTGATATTAAGGATTTGTTTATCGTCATTGATTCTACTTTGTTGTTGTTGTTATTGTTGTTGTTTTTTTTTTCTTCATTGAGATCATTTAATGCACGTTTATTTATTGTTATTCTCATTTTGTTTTGTGTTGATTCGTTTATCATTTTCTTTTTCTCTTTTCTTCTTTCTTTTCTTTTTTCTTTTTTTTTTTTTCATTTTTTTCTCTTTTTCTTTTGACGAACATCGAATTCATTGTCATTTATTTATATTTTATCTCTAATCATATTGAATCATACGTTGGATTAGAAAAATCGATTGATCTTTTACGAACGTAACTTTTTAGGATAAATTTTTCTATTCCTTTTTTTTTGTTGTTGTTGTCTTTTTTTCTTTTTTTTTTTTTTTTTGTTTTTCTACTGATAATTTTGCAAAATCGTACAAATTACAAGCCTAAACAATTTCTATGCATATACAATGGGATAAATTTTGATCGAACACGTACGTCGGATAATATAATACATAAACGTCAGAATTTAAATATTTCGATCGATAAGATTTGATAGAAAAAAAAAAAGAAAAAAAAAAAAAAAAGAATAATACAAAAAAAGAAAAATCTTATTTTCTATTCTTCATCTATATCCGAAGAGACTTAACTGCGTCTCGTATTTATCGGGACATTTTTATTTTACGTTTCATAAAGAAAGAAAAAGAAAAAAAAGGAAAAAAAAAAACAGAGAACGTTTCGAAACACTCCTTATCAAAACGAACACGCACCTTGGACATTATCAAGAAAGAAAACAGGGAAAAAGAAACAAGCGGAAACATAAGGGAACGAGAGAGAAACGAAGAAGAAAAAGAAAAAAAAAGGAAAGAAAAAAGAAAAACAAACGAACGAACGAACAAACAAACAAATCAAACGAAAACAAAAGAACGAAGCAACAAAAAGCGAAACAAAAGGCAAAAAGAAAAAAAAGAAAAAAGAAAGAAAAAAAAAAGGAAACGAAAACGACGAATAAAAAGAAAAGTTTGAGCCGAATGAAAAAAGAAAAAGAAGAAGAAGAAAAAGAAGAAGAAGAAGAAGAATTAAGAGAACGATAGAAAAAAAAACCGTACGATAGATCGATCGATCGTATCGAGTGTCATAATATCACATGTACGATGGAACAACAATCGACATGATTTTTAATAGACCCTCGATTCGAATTCACTTCTACTACTAACAGTAGAAGTGTATCAAATCATTCCGAAACTGGACCAGAGTTTGGAGCAGGGCTGAAGCACACTTTGGCAGGTCCGGCGTCAATCAGATAACGAGAGCTGGTAAATGCAGAGGGACCGGGGGGGGGAGGATAGGGGGAGGGGGGAGTGCAGTTGAGGAGGGGGTGGTTTTGGTGGTTGATGAGGAGTGGTGAGGAGAGGTACAATGAGATAGGGGACGGGTGAAGGGGGACGGGTGAAGGGGGACGGGCGAAGGGGGCGGAGGGGGGGAAAGAAGGGTTTTGCAGGAGCACCGATAGCCCCAGGATCCGGTATTCTGCTTTAATTTAATTGGACGATCGCCAGTCGCGCGTGCCACCTGATAAATAATTAACGCGTCTGGTCCGAATCGATTATCGAACTGTCGGGTAACGTATGAAAGATGGAAAGAAATAGACTGAGAGAGAGGGAGGGAGGGAGGGAGGGAGATAGAGATAGAGATAGAGAGATATATAATACACCCTCGTTGTACGATCATCGACTGCTGGGGCTCCGATGATCGTTCAATTCTAATTTTCGGTAAACCATGTATTTAACCGCTCGCTAATCGCTTTCATGACTTAATCGGTGATGCATTACCCCACTCTGAATACAGTTGCATGTATACCAAAAGCATTTCAGCCCGTCAATACGAAAAGTAATTGAAAGCCTTGCATTATTGAGTACGGAGATCGGTATTTCCAAAATCATTTTCATTATGGAAATTAAAGGTGTATATATATATATATATATATATATATATATATATATATATATAATTCAAAGCTATTTACAACTAATTAAATCGTTTTAAAAAGGAACCTTTTAAAAGATCGACTTTTTTTTCCCTCCAATCTTACAAGTACATTTCTTGTTTTCTTTTTCCTTTTTCTTTTTTTTCTTTGTTTTTAATTCGATACTTTTCTTCTTTTTCTTTTTTTTTTTTTTTTTTCTTTTGCTTTTAATTCGATAGAAACGATTAGAAACGACGATCGGATATTTTTATCTCTCTCGAGGAAAACGAGAGATAGAGAGAAAAGGAAAAAAAGAAGAAGGAAAAAATTTTTGCGATTGACTTTGCGAATGTGAAAAAAAAAAAGAATGAAAAGATAATGGAAAAAAAAAAAAATGATAGAAGAGAGAGAAAAGAACGATCATAAATTGGAACAAACGTTCAAATTCTAATTCCCCGATGAAACATTCGTTTAACCGCACTCTAATCGCTTATCATGACTTGCATTATGCATTGCATCGATCGTTACTACTATCAAAATCACTTTCATTATGGAAATTATAAAGGTACAGATAGATATCTTCCGGCGTATTTTACGCGGCATCAACAAATCATTTTGAATCGATATCACGCACCCTCTTCTCTATTCCACGATATCCCTTCAATAACCTTCTAACCCTTCCGATAACAATTGATCAAACTTTTGATTTTTTCTTTTTTTTTTTTTTTTTTTTTATTATGAAGTCGGGAGAAAACATTTTTTTTCTTGCGAGTGACCTTTGAAAAATTTTAAGAATTAATAAAAGGAAGAAAAAAGAAAAAAGGAAAAGAGAGAGAGAGAGAGAGAGAAATAGATGATGATAATAATAATAATAATAATAATAATAATAATAATAATAATAATAATAATAATAAAAAAGTCCGTGATATCGTCCCTCCGAACCATCTGCTTCATCATGTCCATAGTAAAAGTGTACGCATTTCTATAAATATATTTATACATATATATACATATATACATATACATGTATATATGTATATATGTATATATGTATAGTCGGCACGCATCACCCGTCGGAAATTTGAATTTTCGACGTAGCCGAGGGAAGATCGATAAAGCATTAATTACGGTGCAAAAGGATAGCGATGAGAATATAGAGAGTAAGAGAGAAAGAAAGAAAGAGAACGAGAGAAAGAGAGACAGAGACAGAGACAGAGACAGAGAGAGAGAGAGAGAAAGAGAGAGAGTAGAAGCTCTGGCGTAACTATCGGACGTATCGAAATTAATGACTTCCATTAAGTCACGAATAATCGTTCACAGACACCGTTCGTTACATACCCCAGAATATTCCTTATTAGTTAGAAAATATCTCTTCATTCGACGTGTTCGCAAAGAGAGTATTATCGATTATGCGATCTCATACCTCGCTTGATCATCATCGCTTAACATAATTCCTTTTGAAAATGGGAGAAATCGTTGAGTAATTTTCGTATATCTTATGATGATGAGAAAGGAGAAAAAGAAAACTGAAAGAAATGAGAATAAAAATATAAAAAATAACATTAAAAAAAAAAAAAAAAAAAAAAAAAAAGAAAGGAAAAAAAAGGAAAAAGAAAGGAAAAAAAAAAAAAAGAAGAAGAAAGTATAAAAATATAAAAGAAACGAAAGAAAGGAGAAAATGGAGAAAAAAGGAAAGAGGAGAAACAAGTAACGAAGAAAGAAGAAGAAAAAAACAAGGAGAAACAAAATAAGACTTGTGCGTCCTCGATCGATCGATCGATCGATCGATCGTTCGTTCGATCGTTCGATCGGTCGATCGTTCGATCATTGCTCTAACATAAATATACACATACATATATGTATATGCATACATGCATCTTATATATCTATGTATGTATAGATATATATATATATATATATATATATATATATATATGTATATATGTGTATATATGTGTATATGTATGTGTATCGATCTTTCGACGATTATGCGAAACGTATCACGTTAAATTGCTTTTAACGTAGGAGGAGAAACAACCGTAGTAGGTATACCATTATCATCCGATCATTAAACTTAATGTACAACGATTATATACAATAATATGTGTTCGATATAGTTTTCAACGAATTTTTCATCATACTCGTTATCTTCCTTGTATCAATTACTCTTCAACTGTTTTAGTTTTTCTTTTTTTCTTTTCTTTCTTTTCTTTCTTTCTTCTTACTTATTTCTTTTTTCTTTCTTTTTTTTTGTTTGAGGTAGGGTGGGGGGTGATGAGGGGAGGGATGAATTTTTCAAGAAGGACGTCATTAAAATCACATTGGATTTTATTTCATTTAAAATCGAATGACATTCTCGTTGTTCTGCTTTAATTAAATTTTTTGTATAGATAAAGTCTTCTTACCAAAAGTAATTTTTGTAATCATTAATTTTAATGAAAATTCGATTCTGATAGTAACGCGTATCTATATTATTTCTCAATTATTTTAATTCTCTCTCTCTCTCTCTCTCTCTCTCTTTCTTTCTCTCTCTTTCTCTGTTTGTTTTTTTCATTTATTAGTGTAAAGATTTTTCTTTTTTTCTTTTTTGTTATAGTTCTTGTTTTTCGTTCGATGATATTTTGAAGGAAACCCATTATTAAAATACAACGAAAATTTTGTTTCTATTTGAATTTCGTATATATATTTGATTTGATCGAATTTTTCGAGAGAAAATTTTTAAATAACTATCGATAATAAATATATAACTTTGACATTCTATTTATTAATTACATCGATAGATTCTAAAGAATTAATTCTAATGTTTCAAAATAATAAAAGCAAATATATATTTCAACCTATGTCACTTATTTATTTCACTTATTCTATTTCTTCCAAAAAATATTTTCTTTTCAAAAAATTTCAATTCTATTTCGAACATTCGAATATACGACTCTTTAAGGAAGTAGTAAATTCCCATCAAAAAAAAAAAAAAAAAAATAAAATAAAATCCTTAAGTTTCATTCGTTAGCTTCGATTCCTCTGGAATTACGTTTAATTTCCTAAAGAAAAGAAAAATAAAAAAAAAAAAAAGAAAAAAAAGTAAAAGAAAAATAATTTTATCGTCCGCTTAAAAAAAAAAAAAAAACGAAGAAATATCTTTTGAATATAAGAGGAAAAATTCTTCGTTATCCCTTTTTCTTCTTTTCTTTTTTTTTCTTTTTTTTTTTTATAATAACAATAACGTCGACGAGAACGAATTGTCATTAATCATTAACAATGAATTCTTATTGAAAACATCATTATCGCAATTTGCACTTAACGATTACATGAAAACGTATCTCTAACGAACAAATTGATATGAATATTATCCAAAGAAAAAAAAAAAAGAGAAAAAAGAAAAAATTTAGGAAAAAAGAAAAACAAAAAAGAAAAAAAGAAAACCAACAACAACGACGACAACAAGACATTTATTCGAGTCGTTCGCATTAGCGACGTAGTCACGTATAGTAGATCGCCCCTGATCCAAAGGCCCAAAAGGCCCAAGAGGTTCGCGAACCGTTCTTACCCTTCTCTCTTTGTCCTTCGTTCCAATATAACAACAACAACAACAACAACAACAAAAAAAGAGAAAAAAGGGTAGGGGGAGGGGGAAGGGAGGGGGAAGGGAGGGCAGAAAAACGTACGTCAATCGGGAATAACAAATTCACGTTAGCCCCAACGTTAAGACAACGATCTACGAATAAGATACTTGCGGAATTCATGGTAACGTTATTAGGACGAGAATATATCGATTGAAACGAGAGAAAGAGTTATAAAGCACCTGGCGATTGTTCGAGCTCGTTATTTCCAAAAAGCCGATGGCCGTTAGAGCATGAGTGTTGTTCGTTCGGTTACAGGTGTATAGCTTCCTCGAACTTTGTCAATGAGAGAGAAAGAGATAGAGAGAGAGAGAGAGAGAGAGAGAGAAAGATGGATAAAGCAAAAAAAGAATCGAGGAGAGAGAGAGAGAGAGAGAGAAACAGGTCCTTTGGGACTTCGGATACAAATTCCAAGAGGTTTCTTCCACGAAAACATGTTCTCCACTATCGACTTTCTCTCTATGCATACACACAGACACAGATATATATATATATGTATATATGAAAGTATGTTTATATAAAGGTACGTGTACGTATGATGGGTGCTGACATTCGTTCGGTGATTATCACGTAGATACATATACGATCAAAGACTTCTTACCTGTACCCGAATTAATTAGCTGGCAATCGCCGTCACTCTAATTGGACTAATTAACGAACGTTAGGAAATCGTTTCGATTCTTGTTTTGTTAACCCTTTCTTTCTTTCTCTCTCTCTCTTTTTTTTCTTTTTTTTTTTTTTTTTTTTTTTTTTTTTTAATTTCAATCGAAAAGAAAGTAAGATTGATAGATAAGAGAGAGATAGAGAGAGAGAGAGAGAGAGAGAGAGAGAGAGAGGAAATATATATATATATATATATATATATATATATATATATATACATTATATGAACCAAAAAAAAATATCTCGCTATGACGTTTCAAAGAGTCAAACGAGAAACAAAAAAAATTGTTATAAATGAAGGAAAATAATTAGTATAGAAAAGGGATGGAAAATATGAATGAAAAGGTATCCTTTTCTTTTTCCGTTTTTTTCTATTTTTTTTTTTCTTTTCTTCTTCTTTTTTTTTCTTTTCTTTTTCTTTCTTATATCTTCACAGTGTGTCGGTACAATCCAAGGACACAAGAAATTATTATTAATACGACGAATGGAAAGAGACAGAATGTCTCTGAGAGAGAATATGCATAAAAAAAAAAAAAAAAAAAAAAAAAAAAAAAAATTCTCTTTCTTCCTTTCCTCATATCTTCGTTACGATGTTGCTAACAGTCCAACGCAAAAATAAAAATTATTACAAATAAATAAATAAATATATATATATATATATGTATGAATGAAGAAAAGAAAAGAATCCTTTTATCTTTTTTATTTATTTATTTGTATTTATTTGTTCGTCTTCTTCTTCTTTTTTTTTTTTTTTTTTTTTCTTTCACAAAAATCACCGCCATTTACGCTCGGTATCGTCAATTATTTCGAAAAATTA
>NC_062208.1:1771190-1776190 GCF_912470025.1 Vespa velutina
TCGCTTAATTAACCATCATCGGGAGGTAGGGGGGTGTGGGAGTAGATTTTAATTAAAAATTATTTAAATGCGATTGGCGGAAAACGAGAGGGCGCGGTTTTGCGTTCTTGTACTTTTATATATATATATATATATATATATATATATATATATTATGTAAATATATATATATATACATACATACATACATATATAAAAATACAATCGACGTTGAAATTCAGACTAATTGCTCGCGTGTTCGTTTTCAAATTAATTCTACGCGTACGGTATCCCAATTAATTTATTAGCGGAAAACCATGCTCGGGGCTTCGAATTACGAGTTTGAGTATACAGGCGTAATCGTTGGACAAAGCAGCTCGTTTCGTCCTGGAATGCGTTATACGAGGTCACTACGAAATTGTGGCCGAGGATATTCTCGTTCGTCGTAAACGAATAAACCGGTGCCGCGTTCTCTGCCATAAAACCGACCGCCCTGGATCATCCAGGAAATTGTCGAGACGATGATACACCGAAGAGAAAGCCGATTGGACCTTTCTCTCTCTCTCTCTCTTTCTCTCTCTCTCTCTTTCTCTCTCTCTTTCTTCCTCTCCCTATCTCTCTCTTTCTCTTTCACGTATATACTTTCGTTATGGGATTCGATTGATCGTCAACTGAACGTCGCGAAGTATCGTAAACCCGACGGGACGTCTATTTCGAACTTTTCCTCGTACTTGTTTAGCGAATAAGTCTTATGTCAGTAAACATAATACATAAATAAGAACGAGCGATGAGTATGATTCATTCTGTATCCACGTTATATCTACAAATCCGTCTTTACACAAACATTAGTATCCAGATATTATCTATGTTACGTATATATAGAATATATCGTGTAAATGCACTTAAATCAGATACTTTCTCGATCGATTAATTCGTATCGATCGGATTTCGTTCCGATGAAGGAAACTAAAAGAAGAAAAAAAAGAAAAGAAAAGAAGAAAAAAAAAAAAAAAAAAAAAAAAAAAAAAAAAAAAAAAAAGAAATCAACGCGTCGACAATGAAATTAATTACTTCGATGAAATTCCATTGTACCCATGTAATTTATTCTTCTTTTGAATCTTCTTTTTTTTTCTTTTTCCTTATTTTTTCTATTCTTTTTTTTGTTGTTGTTGTCGTTGTTTTTTCTTTAGAAATAAACAAAAAGACATTTATTTGGCTCTTACGTCTTTTCTTTTCTCTCGTTTTGTAATATTACAGACGAATAATCGTGGGAATTAATTTCTTTTATTATAAAAAAAAAAAAAAAAAAAAAAAAAAAAAAAAAAAAAAAAAAAAGAACAGAAAATAAAAAAAGAAGGATTAAAAACAGAATATAATAATAATAATAATAATAATAATAATAATAATAATAATAATAATAATAATAAAATTGCAAGAAAACGAGCAAACGAAAAAAAAAAAACGAAATAGAATGAGGTACAAAATGAAATGGCAATGAAATAAAAATTATGAAAAAAAAAATGAAAGAAGAAGAAGAAGAAAAAGAAAAAAAGGAAAAAGAAGAAGGAAAGAAAAAGGAACTAATCTTAAAGCGAAACAGGAATAACCGGCAAGAGGTGAAGAAATAACGATGCAATTTATTTCATAGCTATGCCGATCTTAGAAAAAAAGAGGAACCTTATCGAACTTGAAATTTTTTAAGCCGTTAAACTTATATACCACACGGTTCTTTTAACCGCCCTAACCAACCACCTGTATATCCGTTATTTATTCTCTGGTTCGACCGCTGACTGGCTTAATTGCTCGGCCAACATCATCGGCGCTACCTCCATTAGGCTGCCAAGTTGAACTTCATGAGCCGTCATACGCGCGGCCGTTTCATTTACACTTAATACTACTCGCATGTGCACTCAGTGTATATATATATATATGTATGTACATAGCTACACACACACACACATATATGTATATACAAAGTGACAGTTATTTTAAGATACTCCAAAAAAAAAAAAAAAAGAAATCCTCGTCCAGTTTAAAATTCCAATCTAATTAAAATTTCATCTAAATACAATTTAATCGAGATCATTATTACTCATTAGATCATTAAACATCCGTAATAAATATTACGACGATTAAATTCAATTAAAATATTTCACTGCTACGATCATTCGAATTATACAATCAATTAATCAATCGATACGATCTCGATTAGAAATAATCGAATATAAAATGATCATTCTTCCGTACAATGAAAATATTACGTAAGATAGGAAATATACGAAAGATATTACCGAGAAAGTGAGATGACAAAAGAGAGAAAGAAAAAAAATGGAGGATGGATTGGCGGAGAGGGGGTGAGTGAGGATGGGGAGGGTAGGGAGGGCGAGCTTGGGGAAGGTTGGGGGAGTGAAAAAAAAATTGAAGGAAAAAACTGCAAGAGATCATCTTGCAGTTTCTACAATTTCGTAATACGTGCCACGCACACAAACGTAACGCGTACGAGTGGGCTCCTTCTCTCTCTCTCTCTCTCTCTCTCTCTCTCTCTCTCTCTCTCTCTCTCTCTCTATCTATCTTTCTCTCTCTCGCCAAATGCAACCCTGGCTACAAGTTCGCTCGAGTACACTGCATACACGACGGCTAATGGCTCGCTCTGCACAGGTAATCTCACCGCATGATTGTCTCTCCGAATTGTAACCCGATCCCGTACACTCCGTATCCGGCGGACACGTGTTAATTTATCGTATGTATCGTAGTACACACCCCTCTCCCACCCCCACCAGCATCTCTCTAATCCCCGTCCCCCTCCCCCAGATACACACCTTCCCCTATTTCCTCCTATATCTACCACCTCTATCATCCTCCCAACCAATCTGGGCTCAATCTCCACAATGTCCTAGGTCATGAATTTGCATTCCTATTAGATATCCGTAATGGATTGACAATTGTACAAGCTCTGAAAAAGTAAACGTTAAGATCGGTATTATTTTATGTATGCTAACATGCATGCATACATGCATGTATGTATGTATATATGTATATATGTATGTATGTATGTATATGTGTAGATTCATGTATGTATTGTATTGAGATATATCAAACGATTCGTTCGTAATATTGATATTAAATTTATTATGATATAATATTAAATATATTAAATTTATTAATATCAATTATGTAATTGATATATTGTACGTTGAATTAATTATATCCTTCAAATAGCTTAAGTTATATTAAATTACTATAATCAATTAGATTCTAGAAAAATCTCTCTCTCTCCCTCTCTCTCTCTCTCTCTCTCTCTCTCTCTCTCTGTCTCTTTCTTCCTCTTTCACGTTCACTACGATAACAAAAAGAAAGAAAAGAAGAAAGAAAAAAAAAAAAAAAAAACAAAAAAAAAAGAAAGAAAGAAAAGACGAAAAAAAAGACAAAAGAAGAAGAAGAAGAAGAAGAAAAAGTCAAAAAGAAAAAGAAGGGGAAAAAAAAAATAAGAAAATACGTCATGATGGCCGCTCGATATGCTAGCCGAGTTCTTTCGAGGCGTACCTACCTCTACTCCTCGAGAAACCCTCCCTTTCGCGCAACCCTGCGGGAGATTTCGCAGACAGACAAAGCGAGCCCTTTCCGCCGAGTCTTCGTATCACCCTCCCCTATTTCCCTCCTCTTCTTCCTCCGTTCATCTCGAATCCTACTCTCTTTCCTCATCCGAGTCTCCCACTCTCTCTCTCTCTCTCTCTCTCTCTCTCTCTCTCTCCCTCTCTCCCTCTCTTTCTATCTCTTTCTACAGAACGACGACGGAGCATTGATTGCAGGTTCACAGTCTGGAACCTCAATTGTCGCATCTAAGGCGCGCTTCCACGCCTCGAACAATCGCCACGCTGCTACCTCCACCTCTCTTTCAACCTCCCTCCCTCCCTCCCTCCCTCTCCCTCTCCCTCTCTCTCCTTCTCTCTCTCTCTCTCTCTCTCTTTTACTCGTTCTATCTCTACGAATCTCTCCGTCTACTTCCTTCCCTCTTACCATGAAAACGAGACACCGCCTCCGTACCTTCTCCTTCTTCTCATTTCCCACCTCCTATTCCACCTCCCTCACCTCTTACTCCTTCTCCAGCTCATACTTCTCATCCCTCATTCTCCTCCTCCTCCTCCTCCTCTTCCTTCTCCTCTTCTTCTTCTTCTTCTTTTTCTTTTTTTTCTTCCTCATCGTCGTTGTCGTCGTCGTCGTCGTCGTCGTCACCATCGTTGGTGCCGTTGTCATCCACCGACGTCGTTTCGTTCCTACGACGTATCCAACTAAAATTACGACCGGAAATCGTGTTGCTTCTATCTCTCACCCACCCATCCCCTCTTCCTCCTTCTACTTCTTCCTCGTCCCACCCCTCAGCCCCCTATCATCCCCCCCCCTCTACCCCCATCCTCCTCCTCCTCCTCATCTTTCCTCATCCTTCTTTTTTCTCTTGTTCTTTCATCTTCATCTCTTGCATCTTCTTCGTCTTCTTTCTCTTTTTCTTCTTCGCCGTTTTAACGCCGTTTCTGAATAAAGTCAAAAGCAAAAAATGCCGAAAGCATTTATCTACGTGATAATAACGAGAACGGTGACGTAGGATGGGTGGGTAGGAATAGGGTGAGGAAGATTTGAGGGTTATCAGGGTTAGGGGTTAAAGGGGGACGTGCATTCGTTTCAAAGGTTAAGGAATTATAATTTGATTGACGGGACGAAATTGTATTCTCGTTCGATACGGAAACTTATCGAACAATACACTGTGATTATTATTGTGTCCCTTCGTTTTGTTTCAAATGACTTTCGCTGGTGATTTTACGAATCTATATCTATATATAAAGAGTTTATATATATATATATATGTGTGTGTGTGTGTGTGTGTGTGTGTGTGTGTGTAAAATAACTCCCACGTTATTATACTTCCTTCTATTCTTTGCTTGCAAAGAAGATTTTTTATACTATCATTGTCATTAAAAAAAAACAAAGAAAAAGAAAAAGAAAAGAAGAAGAAGAAGATAGAAAGA
>NC_062208.1:1778690-1781190 GCF_912470025.1 Vespa velutina
CTTCTATCTCTCTCTCTCTCTCTCTTTCTCTCTCTCTCTCTCTCTTACGTACGCTCTTTCATTTTAAAATGATTAAATAAAAAGATCAAATATATTTGTTGTTCGTGAAAGAATTTGTCTTTCCTTTTTTTTTTCTTCTTCTTCAAAAATTATACTTCTTTTACTAAGAATCATATCGATTCCCATGTTGTATAATATATTCCTATGGTGTAAAAAAAAATATATAAATGAAGTAAATTTATATAGCTTATTTATTGATCATTTGTTGAAAAAAAAAAAAAAAGAAATATTTTCCTCGATAGACCGTAAACGAATGTAAAAATAATATTATTAATTATTTCTAATAGAAAAGTCGAGCTTTTCTTTTTATCATAAACTTTTGTTTTCTTTTTTCATATATCTTGTTGAAATTTATCATTATAATCAATAGACAAAGTTATATTGTAAAAATTGATAAGACTAATCGATAAGAAAAAATAATTGTCTAATTTAAAGAAAATATTCGATTTTTTATAAAATTATTTATATTACGATAAGAAGCTTAGTCATTCCCACATAAACACACACACACACACACACACACACTCATATTATATACATATATATATATATATATATATAAAAATCAAATGTATGCTAAAGATAAAAATAAATATAAATACGTAAAATAATTAAATGTTGTCTTATAGGTTATTACATTTAAAATACGTATTAGATTAGATTTTTCAAAAGATACACATATATAAAACACATACAATGAATTCGATTTATTTCCTTTTACAAAGAAAATTACTAATATATCTTTTACATTTTTAAGAATTTTACGAATTAAAAGAAATTAATAGAAATGATTTTAAGTACGCTATAGTTTTAAATCCTTTACGCATTTACGTACGTCTTTATCACTTTTGTATAATACAAGAATGAGACATATGTGAATAAATGATAAAGGTCGACGCGTGAATAAACAGTATGACACTAAAGTCATAAATTTTCAAGAATTGTTTTGCTCGAAGATCGAACGACCTGAAAAACAATCTAACGTTCGTAAATAAACCTTGAGTCGTAAATTTCCAAGAACTTCTTCTTTGGCCAAGATCGAACGATTGAAAACAATCTGACGGTACGTACTACGTACGTAAAGTTCATAGCTCTTGAAGGACGACTAGGGATTTAGTATATTCAGTACGAGAATGGATTTCAACGTGTAAGGATCTAAGAAAATAATCTATTGATTTTAATTTCGAAATAATACATACGTGGATACGTGAGTATTATAAAATTTTATTATAAAATAATACTAATTTTTTCTTAATATATGAATACGTAATTTATTGGATTAAATAAAATAAAATTTATATCGTATTATTGTCGATTATATAAGATCAATTATTATATAAATGATATAATAATATTCATTAATAAGATTAAATAAAATTCATATTGGATTATAAATGATTATGTAAGATTAATTATTATATATAAGATATATTCTATAGGATTAATTATATAATATATAAGATTTTCGAATATTTAGATTATCGAAAAAAGAAAAAAAAAATAAGAAAGAAATGACAAAAAATCATAAAAATCATGATTACCTTTACAATGATCTTTCTATAAGTGCATAAGTAAATAATTACGCCATAACAAATATAATTCGTATAATTAAAAATCATGAAAAACTTTTTGTATAAAGTAATTATTTAAAAAAAAAAAAAGAAGAAAGAAAAAAAAACAGAGAGAGAGAGAGAGAGGGAGAGACCAGAAAGATGAGACAAAAATAAGAAAAAAGGAAGAAGAAGAAGAAGAAGAAAAGTGAAACAAAACTTCGTACAACGCAAAATCAACAAAATATCGAATAAACCCTTAACTTGAAATATTTATCAAGAAATTCTTTATAAAAATTCTCTTATCCTATTCTTTTTTCGCGAAGGATCAATTTCACATTCTTTCTTTCTTTTTCTTTATATATATATATGTATATATAAAAAAAAAAAAAGAACAACAACAAAAGCAATCTTTCGAAGTTTACAGCTAGCAGAAAGTATAATCCGTTTACGAGTATACTTGAAGGACTCCTAGTAATAAATAGTAATAGTAGTAGTAGTAGTAGTAGTAATAGTAGAGACTAGGTAAGTATAACGATAGAGAAAATATAAATGAGAAAAGCTTGGGAAGGAATAACGTCGTTCCTTCCATTTGTGAGATAAACTTTGGCTGATGGTCATGGACGAGGGGATGGGTTGGAGGATAAGAGTGAAGGGGGGAAGGGGGAAGGGTGGGAGGAATGTAAAGGACGATAGAATCGCGATGGGTGTTGGTGGTAGATGAGGATGGAAACTTTCACCCTTCTTCTTTGCCATAGGCAAGAGCGTAAAGACAGCTCCTAGAATCCCTCCTCCTCCTCCTCCTCCTCCCCCCCCCCATCTCTTTCCTATCCCAAACCTCTCAACCTCAAAGAGCTTCTCGCGTCTTTCGATAGCTCTTGCGAATATCG
>NC_062208.1:1783690-1786190 GCF_912470025.1 Vespa velutina
TATCCCTTTCTCAAGAAGTGTCTCAATATCCCTTTGTTTAGGGTGCTTATACGAAGAGAAGGAGCATAGATGTCGTGTGCCACCGAATAAGATATCTGTGTGTAACTCCATATATATATATAATATATATGTGTATATGTATTTGTGTGTGTGTGTATGTAAGAGAGAGAGAGAGAGGGAAATCTCTCGATCCCTACATTTTAGTCTGGATTCTAGCTCGCGGGATTTCATGCAAGCATCTACTAGAAAATGGATCCTCTTTTTGAGTATCTTAGAATCTATTTATAGTTAAGTGAAGTATATAATATTATTTTCCCATTAAAACTTTTGTTTCCTTTCTAATCACAAATATTACAAATTAATACGATTGATTTATTATATTTTTAATCGAATTATCATTGATGATATACTGTCGGTGATTAAATTTCTGACTTTCTTTCTTTTCTCTTTGCCTTTTTTTCTTCTCCCTTTTTTCTTTTTCCCTTTATATTCTCCAATTATCAAAAAATTCGAAAAAATTGTGATGAAAACTTGTGATCACAATTTTGTTTTAGTTTTTCTATTTTTCTGTTTTTTCTTTTTTTTCTAATTTTTTCTTTTCTTTTCTTTTTTCTTTTCTTTTTTTTTTTTTTTTTTTCTTTCTTTTTTTTCTTGAAGTTGCCTAATAAACACGTTCTAATATTTTCATAGTCATATCGTTAAACATATCTTTTGTATTATATATTTGTTAAAGATATTCGTCACTTTTTATATATTCTATATATTTTATATATTTTAATATTTCATATATTTATTATATTTTATATATTTTTATATAGGCTCAATTTTATATGAAATTATTGAAGCTCATATCGTTTCGAATAAAAGCGATAAAACTAATCACATTGTTTCGTTTCTATTCTAATAAATTATAATCTATGCGAAATTATGTAATACGACTGAAAGAAGAGAAAGAAAAGAAAAAAGAAAGAAAGAAAGAAAGAAAGAAAGAAAGAAAGGAAAAAAAAAGGAAAGAATCTAAAAAATCTATTAAATCATTTTATTTACGATCATATAACACTTTTCAAGTATTTTATTGATATTTTTACATCGATACAATTTTATTACAATCTTTTAAAGAGCCATTTTGTATATCAATTCCCATTGATATATCTCATTGTGATATTTTATAAATTTATTTTATCGCAAAACAATTATTATATTATTATCATCAATCTTTTTTTTCCATACGTCCATTCTATGACAATAATTATTAATACGTTTATTCTTACGATCGAGGATTCGATGAAATATTTATAGAACGTGTAATGAATTCGTTTAACGTGGATATAGAAAGAAGAATTGAAAATAAGGAAAAGGATAAAAAAGAATGAAGAAAAAATTTTAAAAATAAGAAGAAGAAGAAGAAATAAAAATTGAACGAACGTATATGCAACATTCGATGATATCAATCATTCCGGACACGGCGTTGAAAAGGAGAATCGGTAGCACGTGAGCTTGTCGGAGTTGTTTACCACTACCATCAAAAGTTTTCCACGTGGCACGTGGCCCTATCCGCCTTTCTCGTTTAAAGAGCCATACAAATCGAGGTTGTACGCGTGCAGGACGTCGTTCTCCTTTACGTTCCTTTCGGTCGTTCGTTCATTAGAACACCCCGTGGGCAAAATATACGCGCGTTTCCGTATCGGTAGGGCTAGGCATCTCTCACGTCGGATAATCAATCTCGAAAGCCCCCTTTTGGTTCTTTCTATCTTTCGTTCGTTTAAGTCCCAAAAGGAAAAGGATAGAAGAGAAAAAGGAAAGAGAAGAAAAAAAAAAAAAGAAAAGGAAACAAAAAGAAAGGAAGAAAGAAAGAAAGGGCAAAAGGAAACATGAAGGTAATGATTATTCGTGTTCATGGAGGACCAATTATTATTCGACGTTGAAATTTCTTTTCTTTTGGAGAAAGAAAGAAAGAAAGAAAAAAATTAATAAATAAATGAATGAATGAATGAATGAATGAATGAATGAATGAATGAAAAGAGAATTTGTCTCGAGTAGACATTTGTATTTTTAATTGTCAGATAAGAAGAACGTCATTTATTTTTCTTTTTTTTTTTTTTTTTGCGAATAAAAAAAGGGATAAAAATTGAATTATATTAAACTGAATGGAGGAAGAGGAGTGGGAGGATTGACGGAAGGAATTAAAAGAAAAAGTAAAAGAAATTTCGAGACCTCTTCCTTTTTTTTATATTTTTTTTTTCTTTTTTTTTTTTTTTTTTAATTTTTCTTTATTATCTTACTATTTTACTGCAATAATATCATTGAGATATTTCATTGTAATTTTATGTACCCATTTTATTAAAGTGTTCATATAAAAAAAAAAAAAAAAACAAAAAACAAAAAAAAAACAGAAAAACAAAAAAACCGAACGCTAATATTCGTTTAACCAAAATCATTATAAAATATCTAGGTACGCGTACGAGCGTGCATTTCTGCATAGTAATATGAAAAAAAAAAA
>NC_062208.1:1791190-1798690 GCF_912470025.1 Vespa velutina
CGCCTACGGCTAGACACTCTATTCGTCGTTCCGGATATACATACATACGTGTGCCAAACAAAGGCACTTACTTTGAACGTTTTCATAACCCGCAATTATGTTAATTATTCATACGTCGAATCTATCTCGATTAGATGAAATTGAATAACAAATATCAAATAACGCGCCGTCTTATGAATATTAAAACCTTGAAAACTATGAATAATATATATTTTTTCTTTTTTTACGGATTTCTCATTATCCGTAATTATCGAAATAATAATAATTAGAGTAGATCTTAATAGGACACTCATTGTTTTTTTCTTTTTTTTTTTTGTAATTATTTAAAGCAAACAAAAACAAAATAATAATAATAATAATAATAATAATAATAATAATAATAATAATAACAATGATAATAATAATGATCTTCTTTCAAATATCCAGACGAATCTAATCAAAATAGATGATAGTAAACAAGAAAAAAAATATAGATCGATAATTGAAAAATTCCTCATTTTTTATTCTTTATCAATTTTTTTTTCTTTTTTTTTTTTTTATCGATTAACAAACGGAGAAAAATACTTTCTAAGATTTTCCTTAAATATGCCAGCAATTTGTACGACGAGAGTTCATTGATTAATTTGAGATTGGCGTGTAAAAAAAGAGAAGAGAAAAAGGAAGAAAAGAAAGAAAAAAGAAAAAAAAAAAACAAAAAAAAGAAAGGAAAAAAGTATGTCATATTGTTTTTAATTTTTGATGAAACAAGATAACTACGATATTTCTTCATAATGTATATATTTAGATATAATGAATTCCTGTGTAAAAACAAGTTATGTTTAGTTACTCTCTCTCTCTCTCTTTTTTGTATTCGTTCGATATATAACTAAATAAAAATATATATGTATGGGCGTACATGTCCATATATATATATATATATTTATATAAACTCAGGCGTGAAACGAAGTTGTTAACACGCATACGGAGCCGACAGGCACAGCAGGGTGTAAAAGATGTCTCTTTTCGTTGATCTCTCATCTGTATATATGTGTATGGTTAGTATATATACATGTTTTATTCACATATACACATACACATATATCACACACACATATATATATATATAAATATGTTGCTGAATCTTTCTTAAAATAAGAAGCTAATATTTTATGTATGTTCGTATTTATACGCAAGCATAAATTGTCTTTTACAATAATTATTATAATCGTCTATATTTATGTATACATATATATATATATATATATATATATATATATATATAAAAATATCAAATCACCAAATCTGTTCTCCGAAACGAACTTTTAATTTCATTTAATTTTTCCACTTTCCTTCCTTTTTTTTTTTCTTATCCCTTGCAAACTTGATCACTCATTATATGTATTATTTTGAAAAAGAAAAGGAAAAAGAAAAGAAAAAAGAAGAAGAAAAAACGAAAAACAAACAAAAGAAAAAAAAGACACACAGCTACACGAAGGAAGGAAACTTAATTAGTTCGTGAAAAATTTATGTATCTTTTTATTTCGATCGAAGAAGTGAAAAAAAAAAAAAAAAAGAAAAAGAAACGTTTCTACATTCCTTTAATGCATTCGTTATTACAGATCTCGACGTTGTACGGATGTTAAAAAAAAAAAAAAAGAAGAGAGAAAAAAGAAAAAAGGACGAAAGGAGGAGAGTAAAAAAAAAAAGAAGAAGAAAAAAAAAAGAAGAACAGAGAAGCTAGTTGCTAGTTGTATAAGTTTCAAACGAAAAGTATTGCTGTATTATTCGTATCTGTACGAACGAAACAACGTTGGTTGTTTTACATCGGGAAGGTTCGACGAACCTAGGTTATTCGATGGTATCTATATCGTTCGACAGGTCTCGTGTTTCCTCCTGGCAAAAAAAAAAAAGAAAAAAAAAAACAAAAAAAAAAACAAAAAGGAAGGGAACAAAAGTCATCGATGTGAAACCATCATAGTCTCGAAATATCGTATACGCATTGATGGCGGACGGTATCTCTCACCCCATTTTGCGTTTAACGTACCTGCTTTTCTATGCGTGTTGGGTAATGTATCCTGTCCAGCATGCATCGACTCCGCCCTCGCAAACGCCTCCTCGGACGGAATTATGGCACACCTGTGTGACTACCATACACGAGAAACCCTCTTCGTCCCTCTTATACATTATCTCTCTCTCTATCTCTCTCTCTCTCTTTCTCAAACTCACTTACTCACTCACTTACTCTCTCTCTCTCTCTCTTTCACACTCACTCACTCACTCACTCACTCACTTTCTCTCTGTCTCTCTCTCTCTCTCTCTCTCTCTCTCTGTCTTTCTCGCTCACTCATTCACTCTCACTCTCTCTCTTTCTCTTGTCTCTGTTTAATACTTTTACGATAATGTTACGTTTAATATGTAATATCAACACAAGAGAGAGAGAGAGAGAGAGAGAGAGAAATTTTTATTATTAAATATATTTTTTAATAATAATAATAATAATAATAATAATGATAATGAATTGTGTCTTATCATTATTATGATTTATTTTTCTATTTTAAATATAATATATATTGAAAATAATAATTTACTTGTATGTATTTGCGTGTGCCCGTACATATCCGTATATTTGTTTTATACATATATAAATAATAATTATATATATATATATATATTTTTTTTTTTATTTAAGGTTTCATAGTTCATTCAAGAAGAAATGAAAATTCTATCGAGATTATTTAAGATCAATGATCACGATGATCTCAATAAATAAAATAAGAAAATCAAAAAAAATCTAAGAGTAATCATAGTGACCTCGACATAAGGAAGGGAAAAAAAAAAAGAAATCAATAATTACCATGACCTAGATACGAGAAGAGAGAAAAGGAGAAAAAAAAAAAGAAAAAACAGACTGAGAATAATCGCTACAACTTCAAAAAGAAAACGCTTAATGATTCATGATTGGCCTCAATAAAAAAAAAAAAAAGGACAAAAAAAAAGACAAAAACGAAAGAAAGAAAGTAGATGGAAAAAAAATCCAATCAATGATCCACCATGACCGTGATTAAAAAGGAACACCAATCCTTGACGGTAATTAATCGCGATTATTATGATCAACCTGATTAAGAAAAAAAACAAAAAAAAAGTAAACAGGAAGAAAGAAAGAAAATAGAAAAAAAGAAATCAATAATAAACGATGCAAAATCATTTGACGTTTCATTCAATTACGACGAATTTCAATTTTCACGTATCTTCGTGTAAACCTTCGTCCTGAAGAGAATATTCATAGTGACGTATAAAAAAAAAAAAAGAAAAAAAACGTAAAAAGAAGAAAATAAAAAAAAGAAAATAAAAAAAAAATAAAAAAAATTATAATAATAATTTGTATCGCGAATTTCGTATTATATATTTATATATATATACATACATACATACATACATACAAACAAACATACATACATATATATATAAATATATATATATATATATGTATGTATGTGCACATATATATATGTACATATATATGTGGGTATGACAGTAAAGAGTGAAAATACGAGGATGAAATAGATTATGTGAGAACTGGTTTATATAAATGAAAAAAAAAAAAAAAAAACGAGAATGGCACACGTGTGTGAAGGAATTCTCGACATTTAGAATATTTGCATCAAAAGAGCAACAAAACGTGAGTATCCAAAATCGTAGGAAGCCTTATGAAGAAACTGACCGTAGGAAATATAAGGGTATGAGGGGAGGAGAAGAGTGGGAGGAAAATAGAAGGAGGAGGAAGAGGAAGACGAAGATCAAACGAGGGGTGGAGGGAGGCCGAGGTTGAGAATGAGTGAGAGGGACGACGTGGGGGAGGGGAGAAAGAGGGCATCGGGGAAGAGGGTAAATTAGGAGGGCCAGTCGGAGGACGGATGATAGAGGAAGGGCCAAGGGAAAGGAAGGAGATCGGCGAGAAGGGAATTTAATCCTACGAAGTTGCAAGACCTGCAGCGCTGGTACATCTCGCCCGTTCACGAACATGTGTCTGACATTTTTAATCGTCGGATTAAAATAACTGATGCCCAAGGTGTAGCTCTGGAATCCATTATCCGTCGGATGAGAGACCGGCCACCCAAAGTGTCGCGTGTCCTCTCTCGTCGGGAGGGACCTGCCAAGGGATATTATATGGTAGACCCTCACCAAATAATCCTCGTCGCTCCGATTTTACCCCGAGGTTAACGTTAAAAACGAGAGGAGCCGGTTTTCTGAAGTTTTCTCGGAAAAAGGGATTATTTTAATATATATATATATATATATATATATATATATATATATATGCGTGTATGTGTGTGTGTATGTGTGGGTGTGTGTGTATGTAACAAAAAAGTAAAGGAAAAAAGAGAAAGGAAGTAGGAAAAAAAGAAAAGGAAAAATAGTGATCGAAAAATTATTTAAAAAATTCATAGAACGTAAACCTTGACTTTCTTCGAAAAATTAAATATTGATACATTTATATGTATTTATCTTGATAAGTATACGATAAATGGAAAGATAAAAAGGTATACTTTATAAATTTGATTTTATTAAATTGTTAACTGTGCGTTTACGACGAGTATATTATACTGTTATAATGGGTGAATGAAGAATTATTCTATTTGTTATTTCAATTGAATATTTAGTATGTCTAAAGATTATATATATATATATATATATATATATATATATATATAATTATTATATATATAATTATTAATTAAACTATATTTGAAAAAAGAAATTATTTATTAAAAACGATTATATTATTATCACTATTGTTAATTATGAATTAATATTTAAATATTTATATTATATATACATATATATATATATATATATATATATATTATTAAAATTATTAATTGAACTACTATACTTAAAAAAAAAAAAAAAAAAAAAAGAAATTATCGTGTACATTATTTTTTTATATCTCTCATCCTTTTGTATTAATTTAACTTCAAACTTCCTAATAATGAATAAAAAAAAAAAGAGAAAAAAAGAAGAAAAAAAAGAACAAAAACCGAATTTATACCCGAAACTTTATCCCAATCTCTCTAAAATAATCAATGACGATGGCGATAATAATGTTAGAAAAATAAGTTGATAGTCAAGATCAAAAACAAAATCAATTAACAATTCAGAGGAATTCAAAGATATTGATTAAAAGTGAAATAATTAAAATATAGAAAGAAGGCAAAGGAACAAATGAAAAAAAAAAAAAAAAAAAGAGAAAAACAAGAACAAGAAAAGAAGGAGAACGTTCACCCCTCCACTTTCCCCTCCCCTCCCCTCCTTATCCTCCCCCCACCCTCCTCACCCACCCTATCTCCCGCCGACCGCCGTGATTTCTCGAAAATCGATATGTTGTTACGTGCGAGCCTTACGTAATCCCACGTACGATGATTACACTTTGGTATCCTCGTTGCGGGAACGACTTCGAGGTAACATTGCCGATTGGTTCTTACGTAGAGGTATGTTGTTAGCAGTTAATGCCGTGTAACGCTACGTGTGTATCGAGATATATTGAAGTGGGATCGAGGAACAACTCGTCCGATAAAACCAGCAGCTTATGCAGTCGATCGATCGATCGTACATACGTACGTACGTACGGTACGGCCCCTTCGGTATTGATGAGGTGAGGTAGATTGAAGGATATAGGGGCAAAGGGGGATGGGGATGGTGGTGGTGGTGAGGGAGGGGCGGGGTTGGATTGGAAGAAGAAAGAAAGAGAGGATGGAGGGAAGGTAAAAAAAAAAAAAAAGGAACGAGGTAAGGGAGGAGTAAAGGACGGGAGCTTGAAAGTACCCTTTTTTCTCACCGTCAGAGCCTCGAGGTTACTAATTAACGTAGCCGGACCATAAATTTGAAATTGATCGGCCCTTTTTGCCCCCGAGTGATCCGGGAGGTCCCTCTGACGGCCCTGTATATCGACGTTCCATGCTCGGATACGAGGACGCGACGCCCGCAGCAAACGTTCTTGCGTACAATTTATAGAATGTACTTACTCTCATGTATACACCTGCTCGAATGTCCAATAACGATGGTCCTTGTTATAGAATTATATATATATATATATATATATATATATATATATATATATATAAATGTACATATATATATATATATAAGTTAGAAATACCTTATCAAACATCAAACCTACTAACACTAATGTGCTATAATTTTTTAATATATATATGTATACAATGAATATGCGTACTTATATACATATATATATATATATATATTTATATCGAATAGATTCGAATTATTCGTTGCCATATGTAAAAATCCATGATTATTTTTATTGATAAAGAAAAGGAAGAAAAAAAAAAAGAGAGAAGAAATAGAAAAAGAAAAAACAAAAGGAAAGTAAAATGAGAAAACGAGAAAAAAGGATAGAGAGAAAAGAAAAGGAAAGAAAAGAAAAAGGGCTTTGTTATCAACATTTTTCAGGATAACTAACGAACCACTAATTAAAAACCTAATGCAACAACCCTTATAATACCTTCCTATACTACTTTCTACACACTAGTCTAACTAATACCCTTGACTCCTATGAAAGGTACAGAAAATACAGAAACGAGTTTAAATATGGAGAACATACTGGACTCTCTCTCTCTCTCTCTCTCTCTCTCTCTCTCTCTATTTCTCTCTTTCTATTTTTCTCTCTCTCTCTTTCTCACACGTACACATATGCACACATGAATACATATATATCATGTACAACATATACATATAAATATACACGTGCAAGTATACACACACACACACACACACACACACATATACACACACGCACACATACAATCGAAATACATTCACGTACCTACGTAATACATCATCGGTTAGCGTTCCGTTGCACGGTTACGCTCTTTTAACTTGCTATATACTCTATATGGAAGTACCCGTTGCGGCTAATTAGACTATTAGTCCTTCAGCCGGTCGTATTCCACCCATTCGAAAAAGGTAAAAGCTACGAACCGACGGGCGGATACCTACGTGAGCGAATGCAGTTTTCTCGTACTAACGTTCTCGTACAAACCAGAAGCGACGGCGGCCGTGACGGCCGTAGCGGCGGCGACGACGGCGGCGGCGGCGGCGGTGGCGGTGGCGGTGGCGGCAGTGGCAGTGGCGGCGGTGATGGTAACGACGGTGGCGGAAACTCACAGGAACGACTTTACTCTGTTTCGAAAAGACTAGTTGACAGAGAAACAAACGAAAAGGCGCGAATTACGGCACTGCATCTTTTTGCAACTGCAACGATTCTAATCGGACGATTGCAAACACGTCTCGAATGCATCTTTCCATTCTATCGTACAAAACAAAGATCCTATGTTTTTCGTGATCACGTATACGTACATGGACACACCTATCATCCTTATGTCAGTTCTTTTATCCCATCACTATTGCGCCACTCTCTTACTCCCTCATAATACTCATCCTCTTCTCCCTCTTCATCTATATCCTTTTACCTTTTCTCTTTCATTCCATTCGTAAAGCTTC
>NC_062208.1:1803690-1806190 GCF_912470025.1 Vespa velutina
TCCATGTAGAACGATTCTACCGATTCATATAAACGATTAAGTCCTTAAGAAAAGAAATGAGTTGTTCGTTTCGTATCTTCGACGATCATCTCGGTGTTCAGACTGAAAAACGAAAGAAAAAAAGAAAGAAAGAAAGAAAGAAAGAAAGAAAGAAAAAAAAAGGGAAGGAAAAAAAGAAGGAAGGAACGAAGGAAAGAAGGAGGAAGGATAGAAAAAGAAAAAAAAAAGAAAAGAAAAGAAAAGAAAAGGAAAAAAAGGAATAAAGAAATTATCTTCTATGGGATATAGTACAGGTGTATGTTATAGAAGCAGGATTTTGAAATTATTAATATGATATAGAACAAAAATAAAGCTAATAGAAGGGAAATAATGGGATCCACTTGTTAAGTCATTACAATTTATATGTCCTTACGCGTTTACGCGTACATAACACGCGAGTTGTAATATTATGGTTGAAACATCGTTATATACAATCTGAACATCTACATTAAACACGTACATATGTAGATATGTTGTATGCGTTATGTTTGCGTAGCTGTGCCGTGTTTATACGTTTGAGATTATTATACCTCGTTAAGAATACACGTTTGGCCGCCCTCTTCGCCTATACTCTTGTCTCCATGTATGTATGTGTATATATATATATATATATGTGTCTGTTTATGTGTGTGTGTGTGTGTGTGTGTGTGTACGCGCACTCTCCTTTTCATAATATAATCACATTAAATACAATCGTATGTCGATTAAAACGAAAGAGAAGGTAACCCTTTTTAGTAAGTTGACTATATAACAAACAGCTGCATCTGTGTCGACAAAGAACCAACATATAGTTATATCAATGTTGCTCGCTCGTTAACGGAAAAAAAGAGAGAGAGAGAGGGAGAGAGAGAAAAAAAAAAGAAAAGAAAAAAAAAAAGAAAATATATCTCCGTTTATGCATCAACTTGGATATCGCCCTAAGGTACAAGAACTCCAAGAAATGTCAATAATTGGCGCGAAAATGCATCGTTATCTTACCGATTTCGCAGCTGTCCTTAAATTTGAAACGTTCGAAAGACCATATGCAAATGACAAACTTCAGATCTATATCATTATGGGAAAAAAAACAAAAAAAAAAAAAAAAAAAGAAAAAAAAAGTAGCGTGAACGACGAACGCCAAGTTTTTTTTTTTCTTTTTTTCTTTTTTTTTTTTTTGTAATCTCTGAGCGAACGAAATTATCCATTTTTTTTTTGTTTTGTCTCTACTCTTTGCCTTTCTTTTCCTCTTTAACGTCGAATCAAAATCCCTTGAAAACTTCTAAATCTTTAGGGATTCTTTTTTTCTTTATTGTTTCTTCGTATACGATCGAGAACAATCGTGATCTATCTTAAATCGACGATTTTTATAAAGATTTCTAATAATAATATTGTACTTACGTATTCCATTACAATTAACGATTATTTTTCGAGAATTGTCGTATTGTCTCGTGCGAAGCTACCAAAAAAAAAAAAAAAAAAAAAAAAAAAAAAGAAAGAAAAAAAAGAAAACAGAAAAGAGAAAAAACAATAGGATAGAAGGAGAAACATAGAAACGACATCCCTCCACATCCCCCCTTTTTTTCTCTGATCGTTCGAACGAACCGATCTAATCTGTAGCAAGTATAATAGAAAGGAGACATCCATTTTGATAAAGATTTAGTAAAGTAAAAGTAAAGTAAAGTAAAGTAAAGTAAAGTAAAGTGAAGTAAAGTAAAGTGAAGTGAAGTGAAGTAAAGTAAAGAGAGCAGAACGGAGAGATATGTTGCACCAAGTCGGATGTTGGAAAAGCGAGGCAATTTTCGACAGAGAAAGAAAGAGAGAAAGAGAAAGAGAAAGAGAAAGAGAAAGAGAGAGATACACTGAGCCGAGAGACGTTGGGTAAGCAATTTTCTTATCGGCCCGTCATTTCCGGTCGTTTATCTCATGGCTTGTAGTTAGAAACGGGACATTGATTAAAGGCCCATTTTAAGTCGACGAGGTAAAATACCACCCCCACCACACTCCCACCCCTACTCTCACCCACTTTGCTCTTTCTCATTCTCATCCACATTCTCCTATTCCTTCACCTCCTCCTCCTCCTCCTCCTCCTCCTCCGTTAATTTTCTCATTCCCCTCTTATTTCTTCCTATTCCTCTTTTTCTTCTTCTTCTTCTTTTTCTTCTTCTTCTATTTCTACATCTACTTCTACCTCCATACTCCTGATTCAAAATGGTGCCTCCTCATTTCGCTCCTTTTCATTCAATTTACGAGTGGGATAGCGTCGATATAGATACTCGACCTCTTGACCCATCCCCTCTTCCTCCCTCCAGCCCCAACCCCCAACTTCTTTACTATCTTACATCGACGGTATTCGTCGTTTCTCTTTTTTTCTTTTGTCTTTTTTTTTCCTCCTTCTTCTTCTTCTTTCTGTTCTTTTTTTTTTTTTTTTTTTTTTACTTCGAGGTACCTCGTTCTCCTCCTCCTCCTCCTCCTCATACTCTTC
>NC_062208.1:1811190-1886190 GCF_912470025.1 Vespa velutina
AATAATAATAATAAAATTAAATATACATTCGTTACTCTAAATGTATTTATTGGTACTTGACTAATGAATGACAAAAGAAGAATTAAAAAATTTTTAAAAATAATCGAACGTAACCCATCCAATTCTCTATTCTATTTTTTATCGCAATATAAAAAAGAAAAAAAAAAAAGAACGAAATGAAAAATAAATCGAATTCTCCGAACGATAATCGTTAGTATTTAACGACTAAACAAAGTAATTAAGTCGTAATCTGAATGTAACAATAAATAATAATATTTGAATTAAGAGAAGAAAAAATAATCGAATGAAGGATCTAATGAAAAAGACATCTCTCTCTCTCTCTCTCTCTTTTTTTTTTCAAAGGACGATATCAATCATAAATCTCGATCGTAAATCGAGAGCCTGGTTAAAAGAAAGACTTCAAATATAATACATTTCAATCTAAAGTATACATATAAGACAATAAAGTCATGAAGTCCAGTTTCCACGTTTAGGTTAAGGTATAAGGTGGCTGGCAGGACATCGAAAGGATCGTCGGTAGCAGTAGCAGTAACAGTAGCAAGAGTAGTAGTAGTAATAGTAGTAGTAGTAGTAGTAGTATCAGTAGTAGTACCAGTAGTAGTAGCAGTAGTAGTAACGGTAGGGGTTGTTTCTTTTCCCGGAGCAACACTCTCGGCAATACTCTTCTCACCCCTCTCTAAGCCCTTTCTCCTGAGGCTGTTCTACGAAAGCCGGTAAGGTGCAAGGTACAATGCTTGGTGGGCACGGTGTGTCCGACGTTTCTCCGGGGAGCGATCAATGATAGGCCGGGGGTACGAGTCACGTGACCTCGCCGCGGGGAGTTCGCGCAATGCATCACCAACCAACCAACCAACCAACCAACCAACCCAACCACCCAGACCCACCCTTCCTCTTCTCCCAAGCCCCTTTCTCACTCGTTCCAACTTTTAGCAACCCTCCTTCTCTCCTCTCGTCTCCCCCACCCTCTCTCTCTCTCTCTCTTTCTCTTTCTCTCCTTCCTTCCTTCTTGACGGACCAACACACGCAAGCGCGAATCTACGAGAGCCAACTCTTTCTCCCCTCTCGCTCTTTCTCTCTTTCTCCATCTCTACCACCCCTTTTGACGACCCCTCGACACCCCGCAACACCATCCTGGCCGGGCCAGCTTTCCTCCATAACACCGTCTCACTCTTCCTTCCATTTTACCAGACACCCTTTCTCTATCTTCCTCTCTTTCTCTCTTTCTCTCTTATGGTAGCACGTTCCGAACCCCCACCACCTAACCATCACCGCAAACCTCGTCCACCCGCCACCATCACCACGACCACCACCACTACCACCATCACCACTACCACCACTAGCACCACTAGCATCGCCACGTTCCTGAACTCGTCTCACCGCACCACACCACACCACACCGTACCGCACCGCACCGCACCGCACCGCATCGTACAGACACGCCAGCAGCACTAAACGGGATTGTTGCTACGTTGCCCTTGGCGACCAGCAAGTGTCGTCGTAGTCGTCCTAGTCGTTGTCGACGTCGGCGTCTTCGAGAAAGCATCCTCCTCCTCCTCCTCCTCCTCCTCCTCCTCCTTCTACCTCTTCCTCCTCCTACCTCTTCCTTCTCATCCTCATTCTCATTCTCATTCTCCTTTTCCTTTTCCTCTTCCTCTTCCTTTACCTCTACCTCTACCCTTACCTTTACCTCCATCACTCCCCACCCTTACTCTTACCCTTACTCTTACCCTTACCCTTATCCTTACCTACCGCGAGCTAAACACCACGTCTGATTTCCGAGCGAACTTACCTTTTCTTTAGGTTTCCCCAAACATTCGACCGTTCTCGATCCTGACTTTCGTTCGGGGAAATTCTTTCGAAGCTTTCATGTTAACCGATTGTTTCTTCCTTTATTCGTTTTTTATCGTTTCGATTGATAATACATATTGAATATTACTCCTTCGATTATTATTATTAATCCTGGGGAATTTCTTTTTTCTTTTTGGTTTCTTTTTCCTTTTTTCCTTTTTCTTTCTTCTCTTTCCTTTCTTTCTTTTGCGATATTGATAATTATTGATAATGGATCATTATCACTAAGAGAACGGTGTCTCATATCATTATTCCGTATTATTTTGTAATAATGTTTCTTTTGCCAAAAAGAGAGAGAGAGAGAGAGAGAGAGAGAGAGAGAGAGATCGTGCGATTATAAAAATTATTATTAATTCATGTGTGACTTTTTCTATCCTTTTTCTAAATCCGCCTAAAATTGACATTTATTTTTTTGTCCGAAATTTTCGATATTATTAATTTCGACGAACAACAGTGAAATTGTATAAGATCATCGATGATGACGACGATGACAATGATGATGATGATGATGACGATAACGATGATTCTTTAACGATCAAAAATATAAACAATTACTATCTCTTATCTGTTTAATATAAAGATAAAAAGAAAAAAAAGAAAAAAGTAAAAGAGACAAAGATAGAGAGAAAAAAAGACAGAGTGAGAGAGAGAGAGAGAGAGAGAGAGAAAAGTAAAAAAAAAAAAAAATAAAGATCCTCTACTGTAAGAAACATTCGTATGAAAATAAACCGACGGTGCAAGTATTACGTGATCTTGCGACGGGTTTGCAAAAATGAATACCTAATGACATTTAACTTTCGCGCTTGGTCGCCGACGTTACATAGGTATATGACAGGGGGATAAGCGTTTACCACGCATTCGTATGAAAATATACGGTAACCCTGTGACTCTTGGGAAATCATGGCACGTTACGAACTACGCCAGTACTTTCAAGAAGAGACGAAGAAAAATTCTATGCATCTGTCAGACGACTTAGCAATTCGTACGACAACGTCGTCCGGTAATACAAAAATATTTTTATGAGAATAAAAATAATAAAATAAATAAATAATAATGATGACGATGATGATAATGATGACGATGATGATGACGATGATGATGACGATGATGATGATGATGATGATGATGATGACGAAAAAATCTCGAATCACTTGTTTAAAAGTATATTTAATAAAAAAAATAAAATTGATTATAATATTTAATTGACAATAAGTATTATATTATAAAATTATTAATAGAAATATGATATTATGATATTTAATTAATAGTAATTATTTATTATAGGCTTATTGACAAGAAGGATAGTTATGATTATTTAATTATTAATAAATATTGATCGTGAGTCTATTAACAAGAATACAGAATAATATTGACTACTTAATATGTAATAAATATTTATTACAAAAATAGTATTCAATTGTCAATTATGATATATATATATATATATATATTATAGACTTATTAACGAAAGAATAAAACTTTGTATTAATTAATAATAAATTAATTGATAATAAATATTTAATGTAGTCCTATAATTGATAACAGGTCTATGATAACGACAAAATAGTATTGACTCCATTAATAGACAATAAATATTCATTATAGGATCTCATTGACGACAAAAAAAAAGAAAAAAAAAAAAAAGAAGAAAAAAAGAAAAAAAAAAGAAACCGAAACAAATTTCGATAGAAGGAAGAATTCGTGGGTGTTGGATAAAAGTGTCGTAAAAAGACAAAAAAAAAAAAACAAAAAAACAAAAAACAAAGAAGAAAAGTTAATGAAACGGATAACGTCCAATGGTACTTCAACAAGATTTCTAAATAAGAAAATATGAACAAGTTAAAATGAAACAGTTTTACGACGTCGTTATTTACTTAGAGAACAAGAATAAACGTTTTCCCCTTCCTTTAGTAGTAAGAATGGATTTTAACGAGCGAACGAAGCACACCTGGAATCATTTTCAACCAACTTAGAAAGAAGGCAAAAAGAAAGGAAAGAGAAAGAGAAAGAAGAAGTAGAGAAGGAAGAAGAAGAAGTGGAGCGGGAGGGGAGGGGAGAAAAAAAAAAAGAGGAAAGGGAAACATAAGGTACCTATCGAGCACCATAAAAAACACATTTCTGTTCCTATCGACTATATTTTATTCGAATAAAATAATCTAGAAAGAAAGAAGGAACGTTAAAGTTGATTCTAAGAGCTCTCTCTCTCTCTCTCTCTCTTTTTCTCTCTTTCTCTCTCTCTCTTTTTCTCTCTTTCTCTTTCTCTTTTTAACTCTCGAATGGTCTAAACTATTAACAGGATGGTTTTGATCTGGACAACCATAAAAACTTATGTGTTTCACGATCCTCTTTTATGTATCCATTCTAACTTTCAACCATCTAAACATTTCAACGGACAAATTTTATTTTCTAATCTAATGAAATCGTTTTAGAAACTATTCACTATGCTCCTTTTCTTTTTATTCTTTTATATATATATATATATTTATATATATATATAAAATATTTATTATGTTATAAAATAAAATATTTAAAAAAATGTATTCTTTTACATATATATAATTTATGGAAATAATTTATATAGAAATGTATATGTGTGTACGTGTACGTGTGTGCACGTGTATGTGTACATTTTAATTAAAATGATAACACAATCGAAAATAGAAGTAATTTAAATTGAATGTTTTTAAAAATGATTGAAATTAGAAACGTTTATATTTATTATTATAATAACTTGAATTAAAATAAAAGAAGAAAAAAAAAAAAGAAAAAAGAAAATTGTAATTATATATATACACACATACACACACACACACACACACACACGCGTACAAACATATACTGTATAATAAAAATATTAGAAGCATTTTGAATTTATTCCAATACGATGACGCAATTAAAATTTTTTTAATAATACAAATCGAACGTATGAATCTTCGTATGTACGAAAGAAAAGAAAAGAAAAGAAAAGAAAAGAAAAGTAAAAAAAAAAAGAAGAAGAAGAAGACGAAAGAGAAAGAGAAAGAGAAAAAGAAAAAGAAAGAGAAAAAGTAAACTCGACGAGAGATTCAATTAGCAATGTTCCGATACCCGTGTATGATGTATAATAATTGACAGAGAGAGAGAGAGAGAGAGAGAGAGAGAGGAAACAAAAGAAAAGGAAAAGAAAAGAGAAAACGAAAAAAACAAAACAAAAAAAAAGAGAGAGAAAAGAAAAGTTACAACGCTTTAGTTATTCCTTTGAAGTTAACAAGGGTGGTGAGAGATAAGGGTTGCGTCAGGGTTGGGAGGGAACGAGGCAAAGGGAAAAAAAAAAAAAAAGAAAGAAAGAAAGAAAGAAAGAAAGAAAGAAAGAAAGAAAGAAAAAAAAAAAGAAGAAGTGTCATCATCTTGAACACGATCGTCAACGATGTACACACGGTCGCTGGCGATGTACGGTGCGGTGTAAATAAGCCCGGTGGCTATAACAACGTGGCAGAATGTCGTCCCTTCGACCGGTAACCTGCATTCTACGTGCCGTGCTCGTTACGACCCTGTTGGCCGTGCGATAACTTTCAGGTTACTGCCACCACTTACGTACGTTCTGCCCATGAACGACACGCCATTCGTACCACCATTGGACCATTGGTGCCGATTTCAAAATGAAAACGCGTAACAAGCCTCGTGATCGTGATTATAGGAGATCGTTAAAATTATCTCTCTCGTTCTAATCGACATTAAATAATAATAATATTTTCCTTTTTCTTTTCTCTTCTTTTTCTTTTCTTTTTTTCTTTCTTCCCTTCTTTTTTTCTTCTGTATATATATATACGTCCAATATCACGTGGTATAATCTGTACAGATAAAGTACTCATATATTCAAATTGAAATCTAATATATGATATATATATATACGCAGAGTGAATGAAAGGTTTAGGTAAAATTATTTAAAATTAATTAATTATTATATTTCCTTATTGCTTTGATTCATAATTAGACTCGTAGTGTTAAAAGATACGATTTGGAAAAAAAAAATATATATATATATATATATTAAATATACTTTATATTAAATATATATTAAATATACGTATTTCTACGATTTGGAAAAAAAAAAATATATATATATATATTAAATATACATATAAATAAAATATATAATAAAAATATACATACATATATACATATATATATAATCAATAAGTTTTATATATTATATATAAATATTATATATATATATTTATTTATTTATTTATTTATTTATATAATCAGAAAATTTTATACATTATATATATATATATATTATATATATTATATATATTATATATATATTTATATTTACATATATAAATATTTACATATAATATATGATATATATATATGCAATATATATAATATAATTAACAAGTTTTATATATTATATATATTACATATATTTATATATATCAAAATAAAATAATGAAAAGATCGAAGTTGATCTGATAGATACAATAATTTGATAAATGTAATGAAAGATCGATTGATATGATAAATTAACGATAATATATATATATATATATAAGACGAAAATGCGTATGTATCATATAGAGTCACATACCATCTAAGTCCACGTGCGGTCGTCCACGAGTTCGGTTTAGGCGCGTGCGAGTCGGATTTATGGTCCCCCATTATGACGTTGACGTATCGCCTTCGCGCGCGAAGGGTCCTAAACCAAAACCCAAGGCGTATCTAAGCGCCGTGTATCTAAACCGAAACAGGCTAGCCACACAGTTCGGTCACGACCACGATGAGAATATTCCAATGTGATCCTGGCTTTTAACCATTATAAACCGACCCTGTGTGTGTCCCTGACCGATAAAGTTGAATTCGACTTTGACCTATCTATGACGTTTGACGTGTATCATCCTCGTTATCCTCTTATAAACTAATTCTAATCTCTCCTTCTAACATAAATTATCACATATATTATTCACTTTTTATATAAATGATTGATCTATTAACGTCATCTTTCTTAACGATATTTTAACTACTTATAGACTTGAAAATTATGACACGATTTATATTAATATAAATTGTATTAACGATAACGAGAACGATTGGAATTAAAATTTTTCAAGATTTCTTTAGCTTTTTCAAGCTTTACGAATTAATTCGTGAAACAATTTAAAATCATTATCCATGGGAAAGAAAAAAAATGTCGAAGAAAGAAGAAGAAGAAGAAGAAGAAGAAGAAATTAATTTTTACAGATAATATTTACAATTACAAGATAACATATCTATAATTTTCTCGTGATATGTACATAAAAAAAAAAAAGAAAAAAAAAAAACATAATTTTTTGAAAAAAAAAAAAAACGCGATTAAATAATAAAAATAAAAATAAAAATAAAAAAATTAAACCTAAGAATTACGAATCGGAAAGAAATAATCGAAGAAAAAACGAAAAACAAGATAAAGAAGAAGAAGACGAAGACGAAGAAGAAGAAGAAACGGATTTGATAAATAAGATTTACGATAGCGTAGAAAACTATATCAGTTATATATCCTAGGGAAAAATACGTGAAATAGAAGTAAGAGTGGAAAATCGTGAGGGAGAAATTTAAGTGGCCCGTCGCGCCAAAGTTATTGGCATTTTCCGTTCTGTAATGGTTGTCCGGCTTTGCAGTAAAACCAGAATCGAAAAGGGATGAAAAAGAAAGAGAAAGAGAGAGAAAGAGAGAGAAAAAGAGAGAGAAGAGTTTTATAAGGAGAAAAGGAGAGGAGAGGAGAGAGGATAGAGGGACGTAAGGAAGGGTGGTCGAAGGGACTTACGTCACGGTCTCGCGTCGACGATTTAAAGGGCGTGCGAAGTCGGTTTTGAACGTTTTGGGACGAGTGCAATGCGATCCTGATTCAATTTATATTCTTTCTCTCTCTCTCTTTCTCTCTCTCTCTCTGTTTGGCGACTTCCGGTTGATGGGACATATCTTACGGAATTGCGCCACTCAGTCTGGTTTCCGTTAAAGATCTCCTTGACATTTCTTTCTTCGTACGATGAAATACGAGGAATGGATTTCGATCGGTTTATATATATATATATATATATATGGTGTTACCATAGAACAATAAACTATTTTCGAAAAAGGGGAGGGTGGGAAAAATAACGTGGGAAAGGACGGGAATAAATCTTGAAGCATAAAGGACAACAAAAATCTATCTCGAACGATAGATACGAGTATAACGGCGACGTTATAATTGACCAACGTCACGCGTCGTCGGTTATCAAAACACTATGTCGGATCGATCAATCCCATTTTCGAAATGATGATGGACCGAACATTGTAAAAAGATAAATACGTCGTATATAATCACAAAGTTAATCGGATTACTGAGAGATCATTATCGTCGTTCTCTCTATCGTTCTCTCGATTTATTTTGTTTAAGGAAAAAGGAAAAAAAAAAAAAAAAGAAGACAAAGAAAAGAAAAGTAAAGAAGATTTAAGTATTGTTACGAGTGTTCCCTTCATTTTTGTTGAAAGTTATTTTTTAATGTGTGTTTTTATTTTTTTGTACTTTTTTCTTTTTTTTTTCTTTTTTTCTTTTTTTTTTTTTTGTCATTTAATATAAATTTATTTTAAATATGTATATATATATATATATTTTTTTTTTAAACATATATTTTTTTATTTAATTTATTTTTATTTTGTTTAATATATTTAAATATATATATATTTTTTTTGTTCCAATTTTGTAAAACTAAAAGTATAATTTGTAAAAGTTCTATTTCTTCGATAACCATTATAGTATAATTACTTTACAGGATACAAATACACGAACATTATACTTTTACGTTTGTTGTTTATAAAAAAAGAAAAATAAAATGAAATAAAATAAAGTGAAAAAAAAAGAAAAGGTAAAAAGAAAAAGAAGAAATTAATTCATATATAAATGCACGTGTACGTTCAACAAAAGGATAAGAAAGAGGAAAAAGAAAGAAGAGAAAAAAAATAATTTCTAAACGTAAAAGTATATAAATTGATGCCGATCACATAAATGATAATAATAAAAGATGAATAAAATGATATCGTCGTTCAAGACAATTTGAAATACTTCAGCTTAAATCAAAAATAACAATCGAAAAAATCCTTTTCTTTCCTTTTTTTTTTCCTCTTTCTTTTTTTTCTTTTCATTCTCAGATCTGTCATCCGTCTTGCGAAGAGAAAGAGAGAAAGAGAAAGAGAGAGAGAGGAAGAGGGAGAAAGAGAGAAAGAGAGGAAAAAAGGAGAGATTCGAAAGTTGCGGAAAGTGGATAGAAAACGTACGCTGACTCGAAGCCAAATACTCCCATGGGGAAAAAGCTGGAGGATATTGAATATCAGATCGCGTGTCTCCGACGTGTATCTTCGTTCGACGTTGAATCCCGCGTCCCGAGGAAACAAAATCCAATGCCCGAGGGTATTGGACACGTTAAAAACTCTAGTTTTTAACGTGTTAAAGAATTGATAATGTATCATATACATTAAACTCTAATATCAATATTTCAACTATATCACTGAAAGTCTTATCTCTTTACGACAGTTTTTAAAATCAATTTTCTTTTTCCTTTTTCTTTTTTTTTACAGTTTATAAGAAGGATAAACGTTTCTTCTTCTTTGACTTTTTTATTATTTTTTTTTTTTTCTATCGAAGGAAAATAAATAAAAAAATTGTCTTTAAATAACATCGACGATCGACGAAAACTCGAAGAAATAAACCAATCGATTTTACGATGTTCATGGTCACGATGAATAAAAAGAAAAAAAAAGGAAGAGAAAAGAAGAAAAAAGATAAGAGGAAGCAAGAAAAAAAGTTTCGTTTAAATAATAGAAATAATAAGGCAAAACAGAAAATAATAAACTATTCGCCATCAATAAATAATACTTTCCATTGACAATAATAAATATAAATATGAATTAAATTCGAATAATTTTAACGAATAATCTTTACGAATAATCCTTACGAATAATCTTTACGAATAATCTTCACGAATAATCTTTACGAATAATCTTTACGAATAATCTTTACGAATAATCTTTACGAATAATCTTTACGAATAATCTTTACGAATAATCTTTACGAATAATCTTCACGAATAATCATTATGAATAATCATTACAAATAATCTTTACGAATAATCTTTACGAATAATCTTTACGAATAATCTTTACGAATAATCTTTACGAATAATCTTTACGAATAATCTTTACCAATAATCTTTACCAATAATCTTTATGAATAATCTTTACGAATAATCTTTACGAATAATCTTTACGAATAATCTTTACGAATAATCTTCACGAATAATCATTATGAATAATCATTACAAATAATCTTTACGAATAATCTTTACGAATAATCATTATGAATAATCATTACAAATAATCTTTACGAATAATCTTTACGAATAATCTTTACGAATAATCTTTACGAATAATCTTTACGAATAATCTTCACGAATAATCTAAATTCTCGTTTAATTTTCAATGTGATTAATAATAGAACAGAAAGAAATAAATCCAATTGACAGATTCAACAAATTTCATTGTAGCGAATTACTCCAAGAACGTTCTCAATTCCATTAAAAAAAAAAAAAAGAATAAAAATAAAGATAAAAAAGAAGAAGAATAACAAAGTAAAGAGTTGCAAAAGATAGAAAAAAAAGGAAAGAAAAAAAGAAAGAAAAAAAAGAAAGAAAGAATGAAAGAAAGAAAGAAAGGAAGGGATTAACGCTCGTTCGGTATCGCGGCCGCTAAAAGTCCATAAAAGGACGAACGTTAAAAGGAACTCATGGTAGTATCGCTTAAGGTAGACTTTTATTCGCCCTCTTCTCGCGGGATCACCGAACAGAAGGACAGAGTTAGTCCTCAAACGATCTCCCGTTGTTGGAATCCAAGCTCTATCGAGAATCGACCCTCTTCGAAAGGCATCAAATCGAGCTTTCTACTACGTTTTTACGGAAAAAAAAAAGGAAAAGGAAAAAAAACAGGAGGGGTAGAGAGGAGGAAAAAAAACGTACGGTAACTCGCATCTTGTCGCTTATATCTACGCGACGTATATGTGTCTGTCAGTGTGTGTATGTATGTGTGTATATATATATATATATTTATATACGGGGGGAGACAAATGGCATCGATTATTTCGAAAGGTCGACATGAAAGTAGTAGTAATAGCAAAAGAAGGATAGAAATATGGGTATAGTGTGACTGAAGAGAAAGAGAAAAAGAGAGAAATAGAAATAGAAATGGAAAGAAAGAAAGGGATGAAGTACTCGAAGTTGTAATAGTAATAGTAGTCAAAGTAAGAGAGAGAGAGAGAGAGAGAGTACATGGAGATAGATAGATAGATAGATAGATAGGTAGATAGATATAAAGAAAGAGAGAGACAAAGAGAGAGAAATGTTAAAGAAGGAGAAAACGAAGAGAAAGGGCGTGGGCGGTGCTGGGTAAGGAAGATGGGATGAAAACATCGATTGCAGGGACTTGTAACACCGCGGTACGAACAGAGGGATCAAGTTGAACGATAAAGCAACCGGCCTGGAAAATGCCGGATCAGCCGGCCGATGTTTCAGCAAAAACTGTCTCCAATCGAAACGAAAAGACAATGTAATAGACATTGCTGCTATTCTATTGGATTTACTTCCTAAATTCTAAAGGAAATATACAAGATTTAAAGATAAAACTTTATAGATCTTTTATCCCATTTTAGATACTCTTCGATCATTCTTATCTTTAATTGTGTTCTATCGTTAATTCGAAAATAATACCTTAGTTCTAAATATCTATGATTATTTTTACAATGTTATTTTTATTATGAACAATAAAAAAAGGACAAGAAAAAAAAAAAGAAAATCTTAATACGATTGGAATAATAAGAATGTTTTATTAATGTTTTGTAATATATGAATAAATGAATGATTGAAACCTAAAAATGATTGATACCTAATCTAAACTAAAGTTGAGATTAAAGTAATAACATTGTAAAAGATAAATTTAAAAAGATCTTCTTTCGGAATGATAAAAAAAAAACATTCTATTTTCTTGATATTTCATAATTTATATTACATTACGTTTATATTATTAATTATAATCAATAAAATTAATTGCATGAATGAAAGAATAAATTAAAGAATTAGAAGATATACATATATATAAATAAAAATTAATCACAATCGACAATAGGAAAAAAAAAATTATAACATTATTGATACTTACTACGGTTATATTTTAATTTGAATAAATGCTATATTTAAGTAAAATATATAATCTCTTAATAATAACTTACGAAGATGAGAAAAAAAAAGAAGCGCTACGTACGGAATAAATCTATACTATATCATTGTTAGTCGGTATATTATCGACCAGTGTAAAATAGAGTGTATTCACTTAATCGATAAAACAGTTATCTGTAATAATCAAAAAAATTTACCGACCGAAGATAAACACCCTTTGACATTTTTTTGCTCGAAAGGTAAATGAATTTGATGATAAAGTAGAACAAAATATCAACTACAAACGCAATGAATGAACACTATAAAATTATAGAATAGATCCATAAACCTACGTAGATTACAGCTCTCTATGAATATATGAAATATAACGATCGAGTTTGTGTGAGATAATAAGTAATATATATTAGGATGGTGCGAATGAAATGTCGGATTCTTAAGTGAATATATTAAAGAAAATCCGACATTTCATACGCACCAACCTAATATATATATATACGATGCATCAATTTGTTTTATTATTCATATATTATATAAATAAAATATATTATATAAATGTATTAAATGATCTTAAATCGTTAACTATTTTATTGATGTACACATATTACAGGAGCACGATATCGGTAGAGTTACTTTCTTTGAAATCTTTCTTCCATTTTCACAAGTAAGCTCTACAATAGAATCACTATATTCTTTGGGTTGACAACAATTGCAATCATTAGACTGACTCCATGTCTCTATAATAAATATATATATATATATATATATATACATATATTATTAATAATTAATAAATTATTAATAATTATTATTAATAAATGTAATTTATTCTTTGAATATATCAAATTGATTTACTTTACCTTTATCAAAATATGTTCTAGAGAGACAAGTTCCAACACAATTTGTAATTCCTTCTATAGGCTCTAAATTTTTACAAATACCAAATACACCATTTTCTTCGATAAGAATACCAATGGTATCGTTCAAATTCATTTTGTTAACAGTACAAGTACCTATTGAGAATTATTATAATTGAAAAATTTTCAAATAATGTCAATTTGCAATATTTCTTTTATTATACTTACCCATTTGATTAAGACTTGTTAAATTACATCGTTTGCAACAGCCATCATTGTATATTGATTCTTCTGGACAATTTGTAATCTTAGGACAATCTACGGAACTCATACTGACCATAAACTGAAATTATCCAAAGAAATATTTTCTACTCGTTTACGATAGAACTTATAAAAAAAAAAAAAAAAAAAAAAAAAAAAAAAAAAAAAAAATGTTACATTATAATACCTGATCATCTTTTTGCATACACGTATATGTTGTACAATTATTATTCAATAATGACCATGTTGCACCTGGCTCGTAAAGAATACTTTCATAAACGCAATATATCTGTTTACAATCACCACAACATTTGTCCTCTATTGGTGCTTGATAATTCCAACCCTTTTTAAAGATATAACATCGAATATGAAAATTACGTAAATTAGATTTATACTTTTATAATAATAAAAAAAAAAAAAAAAAAACTGATATAATCTTACCATAGGACATTCTTCGGAACAAGTTTCAATTTCTTGTTTTTTCGTAAGTCCATTTGTTTCTAATACGCATATTTCAGTGATACAATTATTATTCGATTGTTTCCACTTTTCACCTGGTTTATATATTTGATCATTATGACGACAAGCTGTTTTAACAATATCCGGACAACATTTGTCAGGTAAAGAATATCTCTCAATTACAAATTCTTGTTCATCCATTGGATCGATAGGAGGACAGTATACAGTTGCTGAATTTATATATATCTAAAAGATATTATGTCAAATGCAAATGTTTATGTTAGTGTACGTATTTAAAAAAAAAAAAAAAAAACCAAATTACTATTTTTATTCACTTACACTTCCATTCATAGATTGACAAGAATAAGTGATACAACTGTCATTGGAATACCATTGTTCGCCAATATTTTTAATTTCTTCATTTACAACACAACCAATTGGTATACACTCTCCGCAACAATAATTACTTTTATCATTAGATGGCCGATACTCGTAACCATAATCACAAGAAATATTACAATCCTGTATTATTATTTGTTTTTGTATAACACTTGCAACTTCTACACACTCTTTTGTTATACAAGCATTATCCTGATCAGGTTTCCACATTTCACCAATCTAATCAATAAACATAGAATATATTATATATATATATATATATATTGTATATTAACTAAAAATGAAAATCTAATTTATTATACTAATTTTAATGTGACAAGAATCATGAGAAATAATCTCTTACATTATAAATTTGATCCCCTTCCTTGCATGCTACACGTTTTAAACTTGGACAACAATCATCGTTTATCAAAACTTCTTCCATTACAAAATCACTTATATCTGGATGAATTTTAATGTCAGGACATTTTATCATTGTACATTTTATGTCAGGACCCATATCTGTCTTCTCGCAAATGCACGTACGACAATTATTTTCTTTCCATTCTTCTCCAATTTCTTTTGGTGTTACATATTGTGATCCTGATATATTTTTCATATTTGACGACGTTGTATTGTAAAGACAAATATCTTTTGGAGGATCTAAAATTAACACAATTATTTTTCATAAATTTATTACATATCTATGTATATATATATATATATATATATATTTATTATATACATATACTTACTACACTCATAATCTGGACAGCATGCATTTGTTAATTGATTTTTATTTAATGTATAATAATCTGGACAAACTGGTATTGAAGGACATAACTGTGGATTACAAATCTCATCGAATTTTGGACAACAACCACTTGTATTCATAACTTTCGTCATACCAGGTTCCTCCAATATTTCAACTTCTGTATCAACGTATTCAAATGTAGGACATTCTTCCGGTGGTAAACATTCTATAACAATTTATTTCTCCATCAATATTAAATGTAATTAAATCCAATAATATATACATATAATATATATATTATATATTACATACCACACACGAATTTTTTACATCCTTTAGTATCCGTATGCAATTTCATAATCTGTCCATATCCACAATCAGGTTGCAATGTATCTTCGCATAATGGAGACTCTGTTGCTGCAACTAATATTATTATATAGAATGAAAAAAGAGGAAATTTTATGAGACAATTCAAGAAAAAAAAAACAACAACAACAACAGTAATAATAATAATAATAATAATTTGTGTATACTTACTACAGGAATATTTTGGGCAACATTCTGTTTCCGTACCGGGAACAAGTTTAGGCGTCATACTTTCTTCACAAATTGTATCTAACGTCGAGCATTCTATCTTCTGACAATTAACTCGATTATTATGACAATTGCATGTAGTACATTTGTCCGAATACCAAATATCTCCTTCTATATGACCGTCTTCGTCGCAAATAGAACATTTTTTTCTATTAACACATGTGCCATTATAAAGTACATAATTATCTGGACAAAAGCATCCTTCCTCAAATTGTCCATGACATTTTTCTTTACTTTCTTTGTTAATATCGTCACAAGTTTCAATGCAACCCGAACCGCACGTTTTATATTTTAAATCTATTAAAAGAATAAATAAGAAAATAATTATAGATTTCAATTAATTTTAAATTCTTATATTCTATAAAATATAAAATTCATACATGATGGACATTTATACGGGCATATATCATCTGTTCTCCAATCAATACATAAACTTGCTTCTGAACATTTTCTTGCATATGCCGCTATATTAATACAATAATCACCACCTATGCATAATGTATCCTGACATATAGCTAAATATGGATATGGATCAACAAGTTCATGACATTGTGCAAATATTGTATTTAAAATTTGATTACACGGATCATCTTTTAATATTGTTTTATTACATATAGAATCTTCTATAGAAATGCAATTGTCAATTTTCAGATCAATATTAATTGGTATATTATCGACCAACCAACTTTTTCCAAATTGTTCAATATTATCTGTAATCTAAAAAAAAAAAAAATTGTAATGAATAAAAATTACATATACATAGAAATTGATTATATTCATTATTAATTATTATCCATTTCTTCTACGTATACCTTTCCGTCTTGTTGTTTCAAATCATCCTCTATATCATCATTACAATTTCCACATAAACCTTCAACGGCATCACCAAATATACGAGAGGCAATTCTAACTGTAAAAGCAAAATTAGATTGCATACTAATTATTTCTAATTGAATAGCTGGTATTAATAATTTCATATCTTTCCCAGGTGTTTCTTCCAATTTCACCCAATGCGTTTTATATGGCAATTGTTCCACTTTAATATTATCAATATTTATTTCGAACTGTTATAAAATAAATAATAAATAATAAATATTGTAATAATTTTTAAATATGTATATCAAAGATATTTCGTAAATTAACAAATGCGTACCATTTTTGTAACAGGTGTTCTTTCAATTTGGATAACATGCGATTCATACAAAACAATAATCGCCTTTGTGCAAATACCAGTATCACAAATAGTATTGGAAACTAAGACCTGTTATATACATATATTAGTCGTATATATTAATTATGTTACTAATATTTATTTATAAATATATATATATATATAAAAAAGAAACCATCTATTTTACCTGATATGTATGATTTTTATATTGCGAATTTGTTTTGTCAATAATATCCCTCGACAAAATGTATGTACAATTTCCTTGGAATGTGAAATTTTTTCTATCGAAACTAATAAACTTTGAATTACCAAATCCTTCACAAATACAATTACGGCATTCAGTTGTAAGAACGCAATCATTACCATTACGTACTGTACCCTCTGGACAAAAACAACCCGAGAAACATACACCTTCCATAATCGGACAAGGATCAGCTTCTTGTAAATCGTTGCAACTACGTTCACATTTATTCCTATTTTTTTTTTTGTGTTTTTTTTTTTATAAATAAATAATTAGTAAAAAATATTTATTATTAGGAATTATTAAACGTATTATTATAATATATGAAAATTCTTTACCGGAAACAATCTTTATGTACGTATGGTGCCAAACAATTGTCAGGACAATCATAAATATTTCTCCAAGTTGACAAATCAATATTTTGATTGTTAGCCTGACATTCTGTAACGAAAGTTGTCAATGTACGACAACGACAATTATCGTACGTAGAATTACTGCGTAAACATGTGCAGACAGTCTCTAAGCATCTTGAAAGGAATTTTTCAAAATCTACCACACCAGAACAAACAGCCAAAGATCTGTCTTTTATCATATTACAAATTTTCCATCCCTTTTCTTGAATATCACGTGGACATACCTGTAAAATATAACAAAAAAAAAAAATATATATATAAAATTATAACGATTCATTATATATGAAGGGATTAAATTGAATTTTATATATTTTAAAATAATAAAATAATCGTATTAAAAATTTGTATACAAACTTGAGATTCACATTGCGATGCACCTTCCATTATCCAACTATTTCCAAATTCAATTGTACTTTTAGATTGTTTTCCATCAGGCATTTGTTTATCATTTAATATATATCCATCAAAGTAACCACAAAGTCCATCGACAAGGCTATGCAATTTTTTATTAATACCAATTTTAACATTCATATCTGCATTCCACATAACCCAAAATCCATAATGCTTGCAAGTAAGATATATAGTGTCACCAACGCATGACACTTTAAATAACTTGAATTTTTCACCAAGATATCCAACCTGATTTGATGTAAAAGTATAATCGTTGATATCCATATGCATATCTGGATATAAAACTATTACTTCATCGTCAATAAATATTACTAAATTTCGTGAACATTGGATACCATATTTGTCACACTCTTTTTCCACTGAAAGCAAAAAAGAAAAAAAGAAAAACAAAAAAAAAATGTAATATAAAAATTAAAGAAATCAAATGATCATGATATAAATTATATAATGAAAATATTATATATACTCACACGTTATATACCATTTATTTTCATACATATCTCTTGCTAAAATATGATTGCAGATATCATATTTATATTCTAAATCATCAAATGTATTAAATGTTCTGCCCGTAACGTTGCAAATAGCTTCCAATGGTACTGGTGGCTCGCACGTATACTTTGGACATTTTTCAATCTTATACATACTCATTTTTTCATATTTTATCGTATAATTCGGAGGACATGTTTCTTTTGGACAATATTCCGTTTTTGTTTCATTAATTAAAATCGGTGGATTTATAGGGACACATGTAAATTGTTGACAAATCATACTTTCCCCACTGTTATAATTTTTATAATCAACAGTATGATGACGCGTCCATGATTCTCTAAAAAAAAAAAAAAAAATCATAATTTATAATATCAAAAAAATTAAACAGATTAAAGAGAAAAAGAAAAAAAAAAAAAAGGATAAAAAAGAAAGAAGCCACTTAGTATAAAATATATTATGATAAATTTATATTTACCTGTTATTCTTCTTTTTTATTAACTGTTTTGTTGGTTTTCGTTTACCCTTTACATAACTATTATAATTACTTTTTGTTTTATGAATGTAATTGATTTCTTTATAACTATTACTACTGGTATAAATTGTAGATGTATAATGTAAACTCCACATGTCCCTTATAACTATCTTATATCCAGGAGAACATTTTGGTTCTTCGCATTGGACCGAAGGAACTAAATATACTTTTTTCTTATTATTTATCTCAAGTATATTACTTAGATAATTATTTACCTAAGTTAATCATATGGATTAAAAAGAAATAATTAATAGATTACCTGAAACTGTGTTTATGGTAGAAATTGAATTGGTTGTATATTTAATCGTAGATTCAAAGTGTCCAATAGATGATGTTTCAATTTTTGGACAATTCTTTTCATCGTCAGGACAATCTTGTACCCCGTTACACCATAATGTTTCATTTAAACAGACATTACTAGTTGGACAATATCTTTTACCAAATGGGCAAGGTTTACAAACGCAGCTGCATAATTCTGTGACGACTACTTGCATTCCTGGCTCGGTACATGGTTCACATTTCTTTGATATACAAGAAGATATACCACCTAAGGTACAAGAACATTTTTGACAATCTTCTGATTCATAGATTGATCCAACAGCATATCTAATATAATTAAAAAAAAATATATATATATATATATATATATATATATATATATATATATATATATATATATATATATATTAAAATAATTATCTGTGCACATTATTAGACTTTATATTATATTATTATTTTTTTTTTCCTTACGTAATATGACCAACAACGCATGGACAATTTTGTTTTGAAACGCAAGTTTCTCCATTCCACCATAAAGATTGATCGCATTTACATTTAACATTGTTCTCTGTTAATATACCCTCGCATATATTACATACGGATATATTTGGTTCCGTTGGACCAGGCAATTCTGTTGTTACTATGGCTGAAGAGAAAGAAAAAAAAAATCAAAGATTATTTTACTTTAACAATAAAAATAGTTTTTAATTTTTTATAATAAAAATGTCTGTAGAAAAAAAAGAAAAACATACGATACGGTAAGAAACATCCGAGTAATTCAACCTTTAATCCTATATGATCGTGCCATTTTATCGGTTGTATACGTAAAAATCTTGTTCGCAATGGTTTTTCAAATAAATTCGTTTTAACATTGTTGGAATCGAAATTTCCTAAAAATTCTATTTCATTGTCATTGTCATCAATGATTGGATTCCATTGACGACCATCAATGCTATAAAAAACTTTATAAACAGTCGTCCATACATTATTATCTCCTTTTGTTATAATTCCTGTTACATTTCGTGGTTCCAAAAAGTCAAATTGAACGTATTGATTTAAATTATCCAATCTTGGCCTCCATAAACCTGATCCTGATAATCTGATATTTGGTAAAAGATTATCGAACGAAGAGGATGCTGAGATTTGTGCATCTGACAATAATCCATCATCCAGGCCCATGGTATCATTGCACACTGTTATAAGATTTAAATCAATTTCTTTTCTTAAGTATATATTATTAAAGGGTAGGAGAGGGGAGGGTGAGAGGAGGAGGGAGGGGTTAACAATAACAATTAATAAAAACATATTTTACCTGGTTTTATAACTTTTTCGGTATATCCAATGGTCGTTGATCCAAAGAATTCTTTTATAGTTGTTGATAATTGTTCGGTCACAATTGTACTTTTAATCGTAACTTCCTCGCAACCAAGTATTTCGGCTTTAATAGCAATACCATTGTGCCATGTCAAAGGATATATTCGAATAATTTTTGCTTCGATGGGTTCATAAAATTTTTGTTCAACCGGCTTAATGCCATCGACAGGTCCTCTAAATATACGTGGTTGTTTTGTAGTATCCATTACGTATGAGAATGCATGGCCATCATCAGAGAAAAGAATTTGATAACTTGTTACAAATTTGTCGTCACTTGGTGAACCTTTCAAAATGATACCATAAATTGGTAGAGGATGTTGAAATTCTATAGCAAGCCTAAAAATATATATTAGATTTTAAGAAATCAAGAGAATATTTTTTTTTTTAAATACTTGAGGGAACGGGGGTGGGGAAAGAAAAAAGAAAAAAAGAAAAAAGAAATTAGTAAAATGTCAAACCATTGATTTCTGTCAACAAATTCTGGTTGCCAACTTTTAACAGGCTCCATTGATATTTGACTATCGAATAATGCATTTTCAGGCTGAAATTCAACACCATTACTGCTACTAGCATAAAAAGAAATTTGATTTGGCGTAGATTGTTGAATTAATGGTATATATCTATCACTATCACATTGTTCGGGTGGAGTTACTGTACTGGATACAATAATTATATTCTTTTCTTCTGGCTTAGAAGTTGAAGATTCTGTTTCGTAATTGTATATAAGTGTACTAAAAAATCAATTATATTTTATTAATAATATATTATTATCTTTTATAATAATAATAAAATTTTTCAATATGAAATTTACTCACGACGGTGATGTTTCTTCTTCGATTTGATGAGTAACATTCGTACATATAGTTTTATCGCAAGTATAATAATTATTAATACATTGACATATTTCACATTCGGTTTCTTTAACAACGGTACCTGCTTTTACACTCTGTCCCTCGTGAGATTTGCAAGTGCAATCAATTTGATCAACGCATGTATCATAGTCCTTCCAAAATTTGTACAAAGGACATTCTGTTCTTTTTAATGATACACATCCTATTTATGAAAATTCATAAATAATATTTATCCATTAATAAACAACAATTTGAAATAAAAATAATTTATAATTAAGTTTTCTTTACCTGGAATGCAATCTGTATCTCCTTTACAAAAACCTTGCTCTAATAAAGAATAACGATAATATTCGCAAGTTTGACTACATTTAATAGAACAATCGTTCCAATTCTCACCAATTTCACATAATCCTATTGAAGAAATAAATTTTAATAAAAATAATATTAATAGAAATAAAAGTAAATTATATACATTTTATTAAATTTGTATACTTTTAGTGGTAACGTTTTTCTCATAAATTGTTGTGAACGTGCTTTCATAAGATGTAGTAATCTGTTCAGTTTCATTACTTGAGGTTGTTTGTTTAAGAGAACATTCAGGTTTTATGAGTCTAACATTTGCTGGCCAATCACATATTTTAAGATTCGGATTGTAAAACATATCTGGACCACATGTTTTTTCAACCCATACATTTTGATTAATTGTAGGAGTACAATGATAAAAAATATGACAATCCGTTGGATGTGCTTTATAAGAATTTGCCAATTCGCAAACGTTCTCTTCTGGTTCTTCGGTAATGGCTAAAAATTATATTATTTTTAAGAATTTAAAATATATCAACTTTTTTATACCTATCATAACAATTATGATATTATTTCTTACTTGAAATTATAATTGATGTTTCTGTAGTTTTTGATGTACACTGGCACAAAACACTAATTTCAAAATCTATGCATGGAAAATCTGGTTGTGATTTACAATGAAGGCCACGTTCCAAGCTACATTCAACATCTAAACCAGTTTCTTTTGGAGTTAAATGATTCTTTACGGATCGACATTTTATATCAATCATTCGTTCCTTTGTACAAACGGCTGATCCCTCAATCGATGCCTTTAATATATCATAATGTAAATAATATCTTTAGATTGACATTTATATAAATATAATAATATCATATTTATTTTTTACCAAATCAGTCCAATTTGGTAATTGTTCAATGTCATTGACCATCTGTCCTTTTACGTTTTTATCTTTATTTATCCAAGCCGACCAGCCATCTATACATTTTTGTGGTTCTTCCATAGGAATCGTAGGTAATGTTGGAGTAGTTGTACATGGTCCACCTTGACATATTATTTTACCACGACTACAGAAACAAGTTTGACAATTATCACTGCTAACTTCATCGCCTTCCAAGAAAACAGTCTGAATATATTAAAAAATATACGAATTAAAATACATTAGAATTTTTCTATTCTTAAAAAAAAAAAATATATATATATATATCAATTAACAAACATACCCCATTAATTTCTGTGCATATTGGCTTACATGTTGATTTAGGAACACATTCTGTATAATTATTATCTTTGTAGATATGATCATTGGCGCATGCTTTAAATAAACAACCTTCTATACAAGCGTCTTGTGAACATAAATGTAAATTATCTTTAATAGTTAAAAGATTATCACAAGTTTCATAGGGACATGTTGAAATACATGGAGAATAGGTACTACATTCTTTATCGCATTGCATTGGACATAGATCCTGGGAACGCCATTTTATAGGAACACCTTTTGCATTACATTGTTGAGCATATGCTGCTAATGATGTGCAAAGGCATTCACAGTCGCCACCTAAATTAAATAATTATTATTTAATACATTCTAGATATTTTCTTTTTCTCTCTTTTTTTTTCCTTTTTTTTTTCTTTTTTTCATTCGAAAATATAATAATTAATAAAATAAATAGAATTACCTGTATCGCAACCGCATGCATCGAAAATACAATTTCGTATATAAAATTCAATATCCACTTCAGAGTGACATGGCCGGAAAAGATCAGATTTCAAAATATTACATTTTTCAATGGCCCATATTTTTCGTTCTGGATGTTGTTCGCATGGATCTTCAATATCTTTAGGTTCAGGACAAAAATCGTTTATTTTCCATGAGTCTCCAAATAAGATAGAAGAAACTTCAGAAATGCCACCAGAAGGTGTTTTAAAATCATCCTTGCTATTATCATTATAATCACCACAAAGACCTATTGTATGCCCTTTCCATTTTGGATCTAATCTAATATAAACCCTAGTACCTAAATTAAAACGACGATTTAGAATTAAAATTTTCTAAAAATTATATTAATCGTAATAACAAAAAAAAAAAGATATATATATATATACATATATTTACCTTTATCCCATTGTAATACTAAACCTAAATCAGGCACATCAAGGAACACGTATAAACCTATTGTCCTAATAGCAATCCTTTTAAAATTTTCTTTAGGCAATCCTTTTCCTCTTGTTAATGTAATTATTTCTTGATTAGCACTATGTCCCACTTTAAGTGTTACGGACTTAGAACAGGATACTCCGGTTGTTCCACAAGGAACATTTTGAATAGAAATATAAAATGTTTCTTCTTTGCTCAAAACACCTTTCGCTAAAGTATAATCGCATACACCTTGGAAATTAAATAATTTGCCATCAAATGTTTCATAATGAGAATCACCCCATGCGGAACAAACGCCTGGAAAAAAAAAAAAAAAAAAAAAAAAAAAAAAAAAAAGAATTAATTGTATAACTTTTGACAATTTAAAATTAACATATCTCAAATAAAATAAAATATTAAATATTCTAAAATGATTACCTGCGCATATTCTGTCCGTACAATTCCATTTTCCGCTTGTACATTTGCAGGTATTACAATCACTCTGTATAATCGATCCCTCTTTATAACTTTTTCCTCCATGATGACAAGGGCATTCTTCTTCTTTGATACAAACGCCATTTATTACATCCAAAACATAACCAGTTTTACAAATACATCCTGGTTTACAAGTACTACTACTTTCTGTAATTGGTATATGCATATTATGACATGTTTTTGATTGTACTGGCTCACAATCCGTTAATATTAAATTCTTAGTTGCAGAACAACTAACTGATGTATTATTAAATAATTGATATTTTTCAATCTCATTTGATGTAGCAAGTCTGCAATTCCATTTACCACCTGTAAAAAAAATAATATTTATATTTATGAAAATTCATCCTCACAATAATTGTATGTGTGTGTGTAATTAATTAATATACCTGTACAAGTACATAAATCCTGTCCTTTTTGTCCAGGTCGTAATTCTTGATAACCAGCTTTAAATTCAATATTTGAATGAATACAAGGACATTGACCAATTGGGATACATTCACCCATAATATCTAATGTTTGACCTTCAGGACAATTACAACCTTCAACACATTCTTCTTTACAATCTGGATTAAAAGATATGTCACTGCACGATCTAAAAATAATATCATTTTATATATCAAATATATTTTCATTTCACTTTCGATTCATTATAATCCAAACTTGTGTGTGTGTGTGTGTGTGTATATATATATATAAGTACCTTTTACAACTATTTCCACAAATTTGATATTCTTGACCTCCAGAGCAATGAATGCTACATTCTTGAATTTCTTGACGCCATAATAATTTTATTCCTGCTTCTGAACAATCCTTTGCATATGCCGATAGCATAGGACAGAAACATGTCTTAATATCAGCTGTACATGCACACATATCATATAAACAATCTTTGTAAAATACTTCAGGTTCAACATACCAATGACAATCTAAAATCGAATTTAATTATCATTATCACTATTATTATTATTATTATGTTTGTGTACTTATAAATATTATTTTCTATAAATCAAAATAACCAGATATAACAAAAAGAATAAAAGAGAATTACCAGAAAATATATCAGTATATAATTTAGAACAATATTCTTTTGCAAAAGCACGCTTTTGTGGATTCAAATCACAAGGATGCATTGGTTCACTATCATGAACATCTAAACATTGTTCATTTGTTTTCCATTTATTAGCAAACAGAGTTACTATTTTTTCTATATCACCATCTGGCGTTATAAAATCATCTTTTTGATTATTAGAAAATGTTCCACAGAGTCCTCTTGTATTACCTGATAAGTAAAATTAAAAAAAATTATTCCAAAAAAAAAAAAAAAAAGAAAAAAGAAAAAAAAAATTAGATATAACATACCATGAAATTCTGCTGGTGCATTAATGTAAACACGTGACATACCATCCCACCAAACTTCTAAACCATTTAACATACGAACCACTAGAAATATGCTACTAGCAGCTTGTATTTTTATTCCATTAATAAAAAGTGGTAATTTATTTACATCTTCACCATTGATTACTATTTGCTTATTTTGTTTTAATTTGACAGTATCTTGATTTATTTTTATTGTTACCGTTTTTGTACAAGAAGGTGTATCTGACGTAATGAAGCCTAAATACTAAAAAATGAAAAAAAAAAAATAATGTTTTAATCATTTGTATAACTACATGAATGAAATGTGTATGTAATATCTATATTTATATAAAAGAGTACTAACCTCTGATATTGCTCCAGAGCATGGAACATTTTCACTTTCAATGCTATAATTCTCACCTTTTAACAGATAATATTTACATTTACCCATAAAATCATAGTGTTTACCATCAAAAGTTGTATAATGCGGATCGCCAATGATAGCACATCTAGCAGCACATTGTATTTGTGTGCAAATCCATTTGCCAGAAGTACAAGTACAAGTATTACAATCTTTTGCCACGCTTTCTCCAGGTTGAAATAATTTTCTTCTTAATCTACAAGGACATTCTTCTTGTGGTATACATTTATCTTCATGCATTAAAAAACCTTCAGGACAAAAACAACCTTCTTCGCAATCATCGTCATTTATATTAGAATCAATATCAAAACCACAAGAAGGTTGTGCTCTTGGTCCACATTTCTTATATATACGTCCTTTTGTGCATTGCATTGCTATATAAATAAACATTTTAATATAATAAAATATATATATTTTTAATAATAACAATTGATATATAAAATAATAAATCTAAATTCGTATCTATTTATATTATTTTGAAAAATATTAATATAGATTTATTTTAATTACAATGATTAATTACTTACGACAAAAATTTTCATTTCTCCAGCCTGACAAAGGAACAATACCTTTATGAGCACATTGTCTTACATAAACATTCATTGTATCGCACGCGCATATCCTTCTATCTAAATCATTACAAGTACAATAATCCCAGATACAAGCTAATTTCATATCTGAAATCTTTAATGTACTTGAACAACTTCGAAATTTATTATCTGACAATAATTTTGTACAAAATTCATCAGCTTCTTGAGCATATTCTGATATGCAAGAATGCTCTACTTTTGGATATTCATTACATGTTTCTAGAAAAATAATACATATATATAAATATAATAAATTATATTTAATATGTATTTTGATAGTTGAAAATATCCAAACTCACCGCCAATATTCTCAACTTGCCAACTATTTGCTAATACTTCAATATTAATCGGATGATTTCCAGTTTTACCTATCAAATCATCTCTAGCATCGCCATTCATTCTTCCGCACAAACCTGCTGTTCTATTCCACATAGTTTCAGATGCGTCTATCTGTAATAATAGTCCTCCATCCCATTTCAATTGGACTCCTAATGAGTCTAAATAAACAATAATGAAGTGTGCTGACATATCAACACGTAAGCCTGGCAAACGAACTGGTATTGGAAAAGATTTTTTAATGTTACGAAATTCAGGTATATCCCTCTCATTCCGTGAAAGAATATATTCCTTTCCACCAACGAAAAGTTCAATAATTCTAAAGCAACGATTTTCCATTCTGCAGGTTGGACTATTTCGTACAGTTATCGTTAAAACAGCATTGCTCATCTCTTGCAACATAATGTGACTGCAATTATCTTCAAAACTAAAAATTTGATCGTCAAAAGTTTTATAATGTGCACCACCCCAAGTAAAACAAGTCTTTGGTTCAGGTCGTTTCGCTTCAATAAGAACATAGTTATTATTTAATGACCCATACATATCCTAAAAAAATATATATATTGCTTAATTTGTAAGCTATTTTTTCTAGCAAAATATTAAAATATATTTACCTTTATCATTTGGTCACCTCTAGATATTGGAAAATCAATGGTATTATTTTCCACGGTGGATATAAAATTACTATTAATGGACCATGTATGATTAGACTCATAGGCAGTGAAAATATCTATATTATTATCATCTTTACATTGAGGAATTGGCTGTGGTAAGAAAATTCCTGTATCATAATTACAAGTATAACTAGATGCTGGTAAAAATTCAAAATTTGTGCCAAGTGGACAATTTAATGTACAGGAATTTATATTCTCTGAGCTAATACAATAAATACCACCATTGAAGTTTAGTTTTTTACTATTACAGACATCCTGTGCTATAAAAAAAAAAAAACATACAATTAATGTAAAATATTACAAATTGTGTATATTTGTGGAATTAATTTTTTATTTTAAAAATAAATATTATTAACATTTTATAAAAATATAAAAAATTCTTACAATATTGACATTGAGGTCCTCTGAATTCTTGTGGACATAGACATACATTTGTTGGAAGACATTGACCACCATTCTGACACGGTGGATTGCAAACAGCTATAAAATTAAATTAAAATCTGTATATTAAATATATAGAAAATATTTAAAATAAGTGTATATAACAAATAATACAATTTTTTGAAGTCTTACGTATGCAATCTGGAATTGATACCCAATCTGTCCTAGTTGGTACCCAATTACCATTATTACAAACCAGATTGGCAACTGCCGACCCATCTGGATATACAAAATTTTCCATACAAGATATAGTACAAAATCTAAAAGTAAAATTTATATATAAATATTTTCTTTTTAATAAATGAATACAAATGAAGTACAAGTCACTTACTTAGAATTACAACGTTTATAAGAATTAAGAATAAGTGGTGCAAAATCCAAACATGGTTTATTTTCAAATTGGCATTGTGGGCCAGAAAAATTTTCAGGACAGTTACATTGATGCGGTGCAATGCAAATTCCACTATTTTGACAATTGGGCATACATATTGCTGAGATAAAAAAAAAAAAGAAATATTGTAACTATTACATTATCATTATCTATATAAAATATAAATTTTATAGAAAAAAAAAACCAATTATATCAATGATATATTAAAAAAAAAAAAAAAAAAACATACGTTGGCAATGTGGTATTGTACTCCATTCTGTACCAACAACATTCCACTTTGCATCATTACATATTATAGCCAGTTGACCTACTCCATTTGGAAACATATAATCATATTCACAGCTGGCAATACATCCACTACGAAGAATAATAAATTATAAATAACTTCTCATTTGTTATTACTTTGTCATATGATAGAGATAATATATATATTTGCCATTTAAAAGCATACCTGTCTATAGAACATTTTATTTTCCCATTAATTGGTGGATCTGGCCTTTCAATACAACCACCAGCATATACTCCCTTTCTTTCAATTTTCTTAGTTTTAACATTTTTATGAACTACATTTCTAGATAAATAAATTTTATTTAATTATTATATTTAATTATCATGTTGTAAAATATATAAACAAATTAAATGAATTAAGTTGCAAAAGAAAAGGATAATAAAAAAAGGATTTTCATTCTATAGATACTGACTTGTTATTTTGAAAGGATTTTGTAGATCTATCTTCTTGTATTGATATACTCGTAGCAGTTACTACTGCTATTGAAACTAATATTAAATGCCACAACAACATTTCAATAAAAATAATCAAAATTTTATATTCATTATGTGAGATGAAAACTAATTAAATTATGCAACAACAGTACACACCAGTAAGTAGACTTTTTTAATAGCTATGATAATACTTTACTTCTTTTATATACCTACCTCTAAAAGGAAACGGATAACTGATAAGTGACGCTTACGTATCGCTTTATTTGATTTACAAACTATTATTATCTCTTATATTATTATCATATTTGTGTTAATTTAGATCATTTTATAATTTAACAATATAAACCAAATCCATCCATGTCTCTCTCTCTCTCTCTCTCTCTCTCTCTCTCTCTCTCTCTCTCTCTCTCTCTCTCTCTCTCTCTCTCTCTCCCCCTCTTTCTACCTCTATCTCTCTCTTACACTATAATTATTCATATTTATGTAAATCATTATGGTCGCTAATTAGGTAGATAAGACAACATTGAAATACCACAACGGATATTCTTATCAAATAATTATGACCATTTAATTGCTAATAGAGTAACACTTTGTATTATCACTCTTGATATTGGTAGAGTGACTGCTTTAAATTAAATATATATATATCTAAAATGTTTTCTTTAAAATAATAAAAACATGATATAAAATACATGGAATAAATTCTGAAAGTAACAAATATTTTTAAATATTTTTTATTATGTCATTATTATTATTATTATTATTATGATTATTATTATTATTATTGTCGTTGTATTGAATAATACTGTATAACATATTAACCTATTTTTTAAGACAATATTATAGAAAAGCACTTAAATTTATAAATTAGTACAATAATAGTTCTTATTCTTATAAAAGCGTATTTAATACTTTGTTAGAAAAAATATATGTAATCTCTTTTTTCATATAGAAAATAACAAAATACAAACCTATCTTTTTTCTACTCCTTATTTTAATGATAATTTATCAGATACTTGACTTCTAGATTCATAAGCTGTTAAAATAGAAGTTAATACATTTGAAGTATTACGATAATTTTTTAAAATCAATTGCTCGGGTTCAGAATATTTTGAATGCCATATTTCATAATATGCATCACTAGAAATTTCATTCAAGTGAGTGATATTAAATTCTTCTTTTAATGCAATCTTCCATACCTACAATTAATAATAAGTACAAATAAATTTTATGATATATGTAATGTAATAAAATCTATAAATAACTATATTTATATGAATAAATATTTTTAATTATAAAATAAAAAGAAAAAAAATATATATATATATAAATAAGTAAATTATTGATCCAATAAATCTTACATCTTCTTCAGGTAAGGATGTGGGAGCACGTTTATTTCCAAAAACTCCTTTCTTAGTAAAGACATGTAAATTGTATAACAAATAATTGAAAGTGAACATTTTATCAGCTTCAGTAGCACTGAATGTCACAGACATAGAAGAGCAACATTCTTTTTGTGGAGGATATAAAGCATGCGTCCAATAACTACCAGGTTTTGCAATTCCCCACAATAAATTATTTAAAGCATAACCATGAAAAGTTCCCCTTAAATATTCATCCCTTGTATCCATAGGAAGAATACCCATAGATGATAGATGTTTTCCTGTACATAACATTAAAATATATACATATATAATATACATATAACTATTATTCATTTTTAATTAATTTATTTACCAAGATAATAATCCTCTTTTTTCCAATATTTTCCACCAGCAGCACATTTTTGTGACGTATTAAACATTTCTATCATATTTTTAAGTGACCCTTTGCTTAGTACATAACCTGCTTGAGCAACATTGTACGGTTGACCCCACATTACAACGGCATGACCCAAATAATAATTTTCTTCATAGTTTAACGGAGCAACTATATAACGTAAGTTCTCCAAGATTACCATCATATCATCTTTTACAAAAAGTATCCATTCCTTGACCTCATCATCTTTCCATATATAATTCATAATTTCACATAAAAAGTGCCAAGAAGATTGAAATTTTATAGTAAAATTTATAATTGGTATTTGGGAATCTTGTATACGTTGTCCAAAAAAATATATTCGATTGCAATGACTACCCCAAGTATCTTTTATCGATTTTGCTAATTTAACTTTCTCCACAAAAACAATACATGTAATAAATATTTTAGATTTTAACCAATCCGATTCCAATGTTACAAGTTTTTGCGATATATTATCTGATTTTGGTTCATATAAATAACGATCCATATCAATTGCATTTCTTTGCAAATTATATGTTGCAAACCACTTATTGTATGATACATTTTCTAATCCCTTTGTCCAATTACTTTTGGCCCAATTACGAAATTTAATTCCTCGAGAGAGCAAATTTATAGGTGTCATCCATACTATAGATAAATCATCAGAATAATGTTGATATTGCCACTTTTTCTCATTATATATAGTACTTTCATTAACAAAACTTCCTATGAAGTAAAATAAAGAGGCTAGAAAAAAGCCAATTCCAAATCCAATTAGAAATGTTGATTTACGTTGTAATGGATAGAATGACATGGTAACAACAAAATTGTTATTTAGCTGGAAAAACATAAATTTCTATTTATAAATATTCTAATAAAGTCATTGTAAATATCACAAAATTGTATATATAATCAAGGATATATGAATTTAATGGAATAATAACCTTTTACTCAATGTTAATGTCAATCCATCTGTTTGTATGTCACAGAATATACATATAAATACAATTGCAAATAATAATTTCTGACAGCATCATGTAACTGAAACTTAAAAATGATTACGTTTATTTTAAACCGGTTTGGTATGAATCATACACAAAGTAGAGTCAATTAATCAATTAATAATCATAATAATTGAAAGTTATTACTCAATATATAAATTACAGTTATGAACTTATTACGTCTCATTAAGAATTTCATTCTTTGATAAATGAAAAGATTACTTACAATAACAAATACAAATATCTATTCGTTCTAATCTTTTCAATCTCATATCATTACCAATCATTATTAGTCTTATTTATGTATCAAACATATAAGTCGTATCCAAGCAGATTATCCAAACTTTTATATACGTAAAAAAGAATAGCCTACAACATCAACTGTGTTCTTATATAGCTAGATGGCGCAGTGATATATTGGTGTAGTTTCCTTATTTGAATGTGTATGTAAATATTCATCGCAAGTACGTCACAGGGAACATCTGTTATGTTAAATATATGTAAGTATTGTGCACATATATATATATATATATATATATATATATATATATATATATTTATAAACAGGTAAATGATTATCGGGAACAAATCTTTATTTATGAATATTATCATCATTGCAAACGATATGTATGACACGTGACATAATTATGTTTGCATGCTTATAATAGCATTTTAAAACAATTCATTATTAATTCCATGAATTAGTATGTACAATGAATCCAAACATAAAGTTTATGATAATTAAAATCTATAATAGCTTTTCTTTCCCAAAATAAAAAAATAAAACTTGCAATTATAACTGCATGTTTGCAGTCAGTATTCTATTTATCTATATGGTCAATTAAAAAAAAAAAAAAAAAAAAAAAAGAAAAACAAACAAACAAACAAACAAAAAGGAGAGAAAAAGAAAAGGACAATAGTATTCTTTAATAAGGCAATTATGTTATCACATGACTCACACATTCATAAATATCAAATATAAACAATTTTACATCCTTTTACAAACCATTGCCTATGCAACATAGGAACCGATATCCTTCAGTCATTAACCTAAAATCTCATGAATATTTTTCCTGATCAAAAGCCAGGTAAAATCTTATTAATGGTATTATATCACTTCTTACTCTTGAATTTGATATGGTGTTGTTGTTTTTTTTTTTGTTTTTTTTTGTTGTTTTTTTCTTTTTTTTTGTTTTTTTTTTCATTTTGTTTTAATATATATGATTAATATAATTTATAAACGCATCATATCAGAAATTGCATTAATTTTAATAAGTGTGAATCCAGTGCATTTACTCAGAGTTATGGCAATGCTTAGAAGAAGGATTCTCCTTCTAGGGATCTTACATATTAAATTAAAATTATAAATATATTAAGGAGTCCTAGGATTCACGAATTACTAAAATCAATAGCAGAAGATAATATGGGGACGGAGATGTATTGACAAAACAAAAAATGTTCTTATTTACCACAGTCTATTAGGGCACTTGGTACTTTTAACGTCATGCTGACAACTTTGACTTTCTTCGTCAAAAATAGTACCTTCTTCACAGACAAAGCGAAAATCTAAAACCTGCTTTGGAGTAAAACCAGGAGAACAGTAATGAAATAGTCGACAATCTCTCACGTCACCATAAAATCTATACATTTCTCTTTCCAGGCAATTAAAGCTGCCATATATTTTTGAAATGGAGAATGACTTATCTTTCAATCGCCGTGTCGTTTCTAATAATGGAATTTTATCCACATTTTCAATTATAGTTGAACTAGGTGTTGAGATTGGATGATTATTAGAATGTATGTTTTCAGTTGTTGTAGCAACTGTTACATCATTATGATAATAGCCGGTAGTCACAGAAGTTGTAATTTCCATTGTCTCTGTATGCTTCTTTTCATCTATGTATTCTTTATCTATTACAGTAGGAATAACTGTTGGTATAGTTGATATATCCATGGTGTCTTCATTTATTATATCTCTTGTAATTGTACTTGTTTCTGTAGTATCTGAATTGTTATTACTTGTATCACTGTTTAAAGAAGTAACATCTGTTACTGTAGATAATGTTGATAGTTTTGTTGATGGATATGAAGTGAAATTTTCAATATTTGAATTTAAAAATTGTGAATCTGTACTATCAGTGGATGATGCGACAATTTGTGTTGCACTTAAATTTTCTACGTATTTCGTTGTCGTACTTTCAATATTATTTAATTCTTCGCTCTTTTTTATAGTGCTCGTAGGCATAGTAGTAGGTGGTCTTCGAGTTGGTAAAGTTATTTTCCTAATAACTGGCTTTGGTACTAACTCATTATAAGATTTTGGCGGTTTGGCTGGTTTTGGATTAAATAGAGGTAGTCTCGACTTTATGATCACTGGATTTGGCGTTGTTGTTGGAGGGATATAATTGTAATTTTTTCTAAGTGAAAAAGGTTTGAAAAGATTGGGTACAGAACGAGTAGTTGTGATTGGAGTTGTTGTTGGTAAAGTCGTAATTGATGTAGTCGTTGGTATAGTCGTTGTTGGTACAGTCGTTGTTGATACAGTCATTGTTTGTACATTTGTTGTTGGTAGAGTTGTTGTTGATACAGTCACTGTTGGTACAGTCATTGTTGGTATTGTTGTCGTCGTTAGTAAAGTTGTTTCTGGTGGTAAAACCGTTGTTGTTGATGGTAAAGATGTTACTGATAATGTAGTTGATGACATTGTTGATGATATCAATGTTGATAATGTTAATGGCTCTATTGTACTCTTTGAAATTGGTACAATAGTCATTTGTTGTTCATTATTTTCAATGAATTTAGCAAACTCTTTAGTGTCCTTTTCTTGTGTTAATCCTTCTTTTTCCATTTTAATATTATCCACTTTAATATAATCTATATTCTTTGATAACTTTTCATTAATATTTACAACTTTAATATCTTTTTCAATCTTATTTGGATTATCAGTATTATTTATTAGAGACTCTTGTTCCTTATAATTATGTGGCTCATAATTATCATCAACATAATCTTGTACAGCAGGTTCAACAGAGACAATATCTTTTTCTGTATTACTTTCTGTTTTACTTATTCTTGGTAATTCATCAATAAATTTTAAAACGCCTGTCGTACTGTCTTCCTGTTCAATCGATTCAGAATTTTCCACTTCTGCAGAATTAGTTATAGTTTCATACGACTCTGTTACTTGTTCATGATTGTCAGATTCTATCGAAGCTGTAAAATCTTCTATACTAACAGATTCTTTATAGTCGTCTATATTATCCCAGGTATAATCTGATTGATTCATAGGATAATCATATTCAGGGATATCTTCATTTAAAATTGTACTCTCTATATCTTTAATCGTAGAATTTTCATGCAATTGAAATTCTTCTTTATCTGTGTCTGTAATATTTTTATAATTTTCTTCCAATTTCATTTTTGTTCCATCATGAGAATGTTTTTTACTTTCTAAATGTTCACGTTCATTCTCGTCAGAAATTTCACTTGAATTTTTCTCAAATTCTTTATCCTTACCATTCATCGTTGATACGTCATTTGTAGTTTGATATTGTTCCATTGAAATCTCTTCTGTATAAGAATTGACTTTTGTATTGGTGACATCTACTTTTTCTTCAGAATTTTCTAAAGAAATATACGTTGCTTCCGTAGTTTCACCATTTTCTTTATTAGATTCATCTTTATTTTCTAGACTTTCATTCGATGATACTAATGCTTCCTGTTTATCACTTGGCAATCGATATTTACTAGAATTATTTATTTTTCCTAAATTGTCTACATTCGTTTCTTCGGAATCATATTTGACTACATTATTAATTTGCGTTAATTTTTTCCCAACATTTTCTTTATTAGATGTTATATCCTTTGCAAATTTAGAACTATATTTTATCATAGAATCGATTGCTTTTACGTCTCGTATATTAGATTTATTAGAATCATAATTATCTATCTGTTCGTTAAAATTTCTTTCAAAATGAGAGGTAGATGTATTTGTCGATAAGTATCCTTCAGAATCTTCAGAATCGATAATATCAATCTCACTGTCATATTCTTTTTGATCCTTTCTTTTTGCAGACATTTTTCTTCTAGATATTCTCGAATGAAGTTTCTTTGTATGAATATCAGTTTTAGATGTATCAACGATTTCGGTAGTAGCAATTACATCTTCTATTATTCTCGAAGAAATTATCTCTTCGTTATTTGATTTTTTATTATCAATTCTATCTGAATTATTTTCCATTTCATCTGCCTCTTCATCGTCATACAAATAATCTTTATTATCATTTATTATTTTATCTTTTGAATTATCATAACTTGTTTTTATTTCTTGTTCGTCTTTATCTTGTTCTTTTTTATCCATTAACAAAATACTTGAATTTGTAACAATACTCAAAGATTTAGCAATTTTATTTGTTTTATTTTGTTTTTTATCTACAATTTTATTACTATCCTTTTCCAACGTAAATACATCACTATTAGTGATATGTTTAATTCCAATATCAGAAACAATTTCAATTTCCCTTTCTTGTTCATTTTTATCCGATTTATCTGTATTGTTATATGAAATCATCTGTGAATCATCAACATCTGGAGTTTCAGTAATATTACTATCCAAAAGCCATGTTACCTCAAAACTATTGTCATCGTTTGTATTGGTATTATTAATTGATTCAGTTAACTCAGTTGTTGCATCTAGATTGGAATTTGTTTCAGAATCTACATATTCATTGAGATCCAATACTTCTATATCATAAGTATGAATATTATCTACATTTTCATCAGATTCTTTTTGAACACGTTCAGATATTTTTTCATCCTGATTATTTTTCTCCTCTTCCTCTTCCTCCTCCTCCTCCTCCTCCTCCTCCTTCTCCTCTTCCCCTTCCTCTTCCTCTTGTTCCTCCTCTTCCTCCTGTTCCTCCTCTTCCATCTCCTCTTTTTCTTCTTCTTCATCTTGTTCATCGGAATTTAAATTTATATGACGAGAAGCTTTAGTTTCTAAATCTTCAAAAATATGATCATTATTAATTCTAACATGCGACATCCGTTTCTCAAAATTTTCATTCATATTTTTATTATCTATATCAATTTTTCTATCTTCTTTCGATTGTCCATCATCAAATATATCCGTATGCCTTTTTAATAGTCTTAAATTTTTATCCATTGATTGTACACCATGAATTTTTGAATTAAAATTCGTTTCTTTATGAATCGTAGAAGTATCATCGATCTCCGTTAATGATCTTTTTCTTCTATAAACTTTTTCAATTTTACGTCGTACAATAGCACGACGATGATTACGAAGTTTAGGTACATCGCGATAAAACGGATCAAACGATTCATCTCCTTCCTTATAATCATCATAATTAGCAGGAATAGTGGGAATAGGTATAGTTACTAATTGCGTAGTGTTAAGAGGTCTTCCTGTTTCATCGCTAACACTTGCTTTAGCTGTAACAATCACTCGTGATTGGGAAGGTAACAGGGGTGGTGGTGGATTTTGTATGATCCTTTGAATATCCGGCGGTGGTAGATTTATGGTGATATGATGGGGCTTTAATTGCGGAACTGGTATAGGTGGTGGAACATGAATATGTTGAATAATTTGTCCATTAGAGGATGTTGTTGATGCCGAGGGTTTTGGTGATGTCCTTGGTGTTGGATAAAAAGATTTAATCGTTGTCTCAACGCTAGCCGGAGTAGGAAGTATGTTCGAAGATATTCTTTGCTGTTGAGAAGTTTGACTATCTTTTTGTTCCTCTTGTGATGGTACCGGAGATATTGACAATTTAGAAACCTACAAAACATAATCGATATTAGATGTTTTCTTAAAAAAAAGAAATATCTATAATATAAAAATTTATAATAACATAAATAATATTATTACCTTTCCTTTGTTGGTTGATTGGATAGCTTCTAATGGTGTTATACTACGATGTTCATTGTCACGATACTCAGATGTATCACGAGGATTATGCACATTAAAAGATTCTGTAGTACTGACTATTCCATGATTATTATAAATTGGATTTATCAATGCCGGATTACTTGGATTTCTATCCAATAAAGTTTGAATGGTTGAAGATGTAATATGAAAGATTGGCGATATTGTTGACGGTTCGTTACGAATTATTTGTGGATTTGGAGTAGAACTGAATCTAATTTGATGAGCCTGAGGTACTTCTTGGACTGTTGTAGAACTAACACCTTGATTACTAAACAATTGATAGGAAGTCGCTTGATTATCATTTCTTTCATCATTATGAAGTATATATTGATGATGATATCCTTGTCTAAATTGTTGCTGTGGATATCCAGTTGAGTGTTGGTATGAACCTCTAACTGTTGTCGTAGATGGTTTAGTTGGTCGTGATGTTGTTGTCGTTGTCGTACCAACTGTAGGATGTGCCGAGGTAGTACGTTGACTATTTTCCACGGAATCTGAGGGGTTATCTTCGTCATCGCTCTCATGCAACCTAAAGAACAAAAATTTTTTAATAGTAATATTATACGAATAAATAAGTTTTATCACTTTTCTTTTTCTTTTTTTTTTTTTTACTTATCTATTATACGTGATATATATATATATATCATTATATTAAAATATTAATGTAATAATATAAATGATATTTCTTACATTTCTTTATCTTACCCAAATGTGACGGCATTGTTGCCATAAAGCTCCAAATTCAGATTATAAAACTGCTCGCTCTTACTGCAATCGACCTCGTCGACACGTTCACAGACTCTAGTCTCCTGATCGAAGATGGTTCCATTCAAACAAAGGAACCTTATGTCCATAATCTCGTCTGAAACGAAGTCTCACGGTGAAGAAGAGGAATATTATTCGGGGATGCTCATATATATGTACATTTGGGTGGTAGTTGTGCAATTGATCGACACTATTATTTTTTATTTTTATTTTCTTTTTTTATCCATTATTATCATCATCATCATCATCATTATTATTATTATTATTATCATTATTATTATTATTATTATTATTATTGTTATTATAAATTGCAGATATCATCAAACATATATTTAATAGTAATAATTTGTTAAGACAACAAAATAGTATAATAATTTCTTTATACTTTTTTTTTTACATTGATGATACTTTAATCATACAATTTATTGAGAAACTCATCTTTAGAAGGTCATAAGTTCATTAATCTTCTCTATTCTGGAGGAAAAAAAAAAAAAAAAAAGAAAAAAAATAGCTCATAATTTACCGTTGAAACTTTCAAATATTACTCAAAAGTGATTGTGCAAAGCAATATAAACCTCAGCAATTTCTCTGAACATATAGATCGCAAAAAATTCCGATTCTTTTTTATATGAACACGAGGAACATGATAGATGTTTCAATTAATTTATATGATAAGAAAAATTTATTAGAACAAATAATGATGATCCATTAATTATATTAGAAATCCAGATTTATCGAGATATGATCGAATTTAATTGAAAAGGTCCCCCCTTTTAATGGCTCCTCAAGCGCAAAGCTAAAGTTTTGTAATAGATCGAGAGATCACCCGCGGAGAATGTCACGGTCGTTGAGGAACGTTTACTGACCTAAGTCGAGACTCAAGAGTGTCTGGTACTACCGTCTCGTCGCGAGAGAGTCTTATCTCTCTCACCCTATTACTTTACATATGTATGTATGTATATACGTGTACATGTACATATACATGTACATTAATGGTCAATGTTTTTTCAATATAACGATTTCAAGACAATTCTATTATATATCGAAAAAAAAAATTTATATGGATTTATTATATAATTATATTTTTATTTATATATATATTATTTATATAATTTATGTATTTGTATTTTAATTTATATATATTATACAAATATATATATATATATATTTTTTTTTAAATCCATGTAATATATACAAACATTAATTTGTTAATTCAACAAAATCTTACTAGAAATATTGATTTCTAGAAAAGAAAAAAAAAAAAAAAAAAAAGGAGTAAAGTTTTTTTCTGTCAATGAATAGATCTTGGAAATAAAAGATCCATATCGATCATATCGATTAACAATCTGATCGACAAATAATTGCTATGCATACGGGGTGTGGCATTAATTGAAGTAACTTATCTATATATAAAAAGAGATATATATATATATATGTCTATTAGGAGATCGCAAAAGACATTCTAAATTACCTTTCTGACCGATCGTGCATACATGAAACATTTGACATCCAGTTTCGAGATCCGCATAATAACCACCGATCACTTTTCCTTGGCACGAAAAGTTAGTATCCGGCAGATTATGGAAGTCCAAATACTTCTAAGAACATTGAGATAATTAAAAACTATCATCGAGATTTTTTTCTTTTTCTTTTTCTTTTTCTTTTTTCCCTTTAATTAATTCTAATATCAACAGTATGAATTTCTTATTTAATTCCTTACAATCCAATATTTCTTGGATATTCATATAATAATATAATATAAGAAAAAGAAAAAAAATATTATGGTAACATCGCTTATATTAATATTATTATATTATATATATATATATATATATATATATATATAATTATAGATAAATGTTATATGTGAATAATTATATGGTATTATATATAATAATAATAATTAATATTTGTAACACTCACGATAGCTTCACTTGCGCTGCACGGAGGTAGTAAGCCATGTTGAAAATTTAGAATTGACAAGAAAGCTAAAACAAAAATATACGATAAATGACATATATGTGTGTGTATGTATATATATATATATATATATGTATATATTTTAAATATATTATAGGTAATAATATTTATGATATAAAGTTGAACTGATTTAAACGGTGTACTACCCTTATGCGTGATTGCAAGCATTTATGAATTAGACGTAAAGACGTAATTATATATATTATATGTATATACATTATACTTATAATATATATGTATATATATATATATATTTCTTACACATAATATATATATATATATATATATAATGTGTAAGAAAGTACACGCAAGAGACGAATACACGTAGTCATTGTTATTCGAGGCCTGCCACGGGAAACGGAAGTCCTCCATTATCCTCAAGATACCCGGTATATACCGAGACTACGAGACATTCTACATTCATGTTGATCCCGAAAAAAAAAAAAGAAAATTTTTTTATCACTAAATATCGACGATGAATCGTTAAAAAAAAAATTATTTCCTTCTTTCACATGTATATATATATATATATTTCATCTTCTTGAAAATATTTCTTTATTTCTTTTTATAATTATTTTATTTTTATTTTTTATTAGATTAATTTTTCTCTCTCTCTCTCTCTCTCTTTCTCTCTCTAGTTTTCTTGATGAATGAATAAATTATTCAACAAAATAATCTTATTTCATTATTTAATAATTACAAATTTATTTACATATTATTTTAATGTAAATTTAATTTATTATCCTTAAAATGAAATCCGATTAATAGAATATTTAATAAATTGTGAATTTTTTTTTGAAATGTTTATCCGAATATTTTAATTTCTTTTTCCTCTGTTTTTCCTTTTTTGTATTATTAATTACCTTAATATCCATTATACAAAAGTCTGCTTAATTAATAATAAACCTATAATGAAAAGTTTTTTTTATTGTTATTAATGAAACATACATGTATGTACGTTGTCATTGATCGGTGAAAGCTCAACAACGAGTTAGACCTTTAGACGAGGAAATCATTAGGAAAAAAAAAGAAAAAGAAGAAAAAAAAAAAGAAAAAGAAAAAAAAAAGAAAGAAAAAAAACCATAAAAAAGAAAAAAGAAATAGAAATAATTACTTAATTGTATGTCACACATACATTCATATATTCACATTGAAAAATTGAATTCTCTTGGTATGTGTAGAACATTCGCGATGCATATGCAACATATGCAACGAATGCTCTATATCAACTCGCGTGAAAGGCAAACGGTAGCACAAGATATTTCCTTTGATTCGTTTTAATTAAGAAACGCTCGAGATAGCGATCAACTCTTCGATGGAAAATAATATTATATCTTGTTTTTACTTATGTATTAAGAATAGAAATAATATATCTGATTTTACTGAATATAATTTTTATAAATCATTATACTTATTTTTCTTTTTTAAAAAAAATTTCGATTCTTCATATTTATGTATATAATCTTATATACTTTCCAACATTTTTCTTATACCTATAGAATAATTATATAATGTCGAAATTAGAAATCTTTTTTTTTTTTTTTTTTTTTTTTTTTTTTAATAAAAATCGTATAGTTATTCATTCTAATACGATTATACCATACAATTATACACTAGCAATTATGAAAAAAAAAAAAAAAAAAAAAAAAAAAGAAAAAAAAACCAACCAATATGAAAAATTAAAAAAGATATAGATAAAACACATAAGTCCTGTAAATTTGAGAGATACAATGTATTTATAAAAAATATCAATTTGTAAATTATTATCGTATAAATAATATGGAAATTTTCATACATATAAGTATCATATACCCTTCCTCTTGTTAATCATCACGATCATTTAAATTCAGCTCATTACAATAGGTTCAATGAATGACGTAAGATGTAAAAGAGAAGAAAAAAAAAAAAAAAAAAAAAAAAAAAAAAAAAATAAAGAAGAAGAAGAAGAAGAAGAAAAAAAATAAGAGTCAGCGTTCCGTCGTTATTCATTAGTCGACAAATGATACACCAGTCCTCTTAGAGAAGTATCTCCACGCGTACTTCTATGCGAACGAATGAATTTCTGTATTTCCTGGCTTTGCATCTATGAATTGTAAGAAGGAAAGTAGTAACGTTTGAGTTAAGCTATGAATTGCGAGAAAACGTAGTGAACCGTGACGAAATTTCCTCGGTAAGAAAATTCTCTTGCGGAAAAAGCAACTTTCTGGTTAACTCGTGATATGCAAAAAAAAAAAAAAAAAGAAAAAAAAAAAGAAAAGAAGAAAAAAGAAGAAAAAAAAAAAAAAGGAAAATTAGAATATGTCCGCGTGAAAGGTTCGCAGCAAAAGCTGCAAACGTGGGGCGACATTTCACGTTAGATTTTTATTTCTACGTAATAACCGATGATTGAAAATCTTTCGTCTCTTGGGATCAACGTACGAATTATACTGTGTGCAAATTATATTATATATTGAGTATGAAATAAAAAAGAGAAGAAAACGAACGTCTCTCTCTCTCTCTCTCTCTCTCTCCCGCTCTCTCTCTTTCTCTCTCTTTCTTTCTCTCTCTCTCTCTCTCTCTCTCTCTTTCTCTCTATCTATCTCTCTTTCTCTTTCATGGTGTGATATTTGTTCTCATGGATAAATAACTCAATACGAACCATGCGTTGCTATTTTCATTTCTAACGAAGAGAAATTGATATTGCCGAACGACGAGAAATTCCCATTGTATTTCGTTAGTTAAACATTAATTAGCACTGGCCTAGATAGCGTGAAATTTTTCATAGGAAACGCGATGTGATAGATTCGATTCATAACGTTGTCAAATATGAGAGTCAATGGAAATAAAACAATAACCGTACGCGTGCATACAAAATTATAATATTCGAAATCATAATAGCATTGATATATGTATGTTTACCTATCATAATTTTTGATCTTTTATATAAATTTAATGAGAAATTCCTGTGCGATATATATATATATATATATATATATATATATATATATATATATGTATATGAATAAAAAAATTATCTATACTAAACATCCTATTATCATTCAAATGAATACCGTGCCCGTTATATACTCGTTCTAACGTATAGAACCTGATGATTAAATCCTTACCCTGATATTCCCGGAAGCCCGATTACCCGGCTCTTGATTCACCGTAACTCCGATTATCTGGACAGACAACAACATGCAAATCTTGTAATCGAATGTACAAAGTTCGAAAATAATTATGCTAAATGAGAAAGTGTGAGATTTCAAAAGTGAAAGTTTATTCAAAATAGAGTTCACTCCGAGAGAAATAGAGAGAGAGAGAGAGAGAGAGAGAGAGAAAAAAAAAAGAGAGAGAGAGAGAGAAAGAGAGAGAGAGAGATCCCAATTTGTTAAATTCTCTAAATAAAAATAATTTTCCCGCGAAATTATCTCTCTTATCAATATATATGTATATATGTATATATATATATATATATATATACATACATATATATTAATTATTATTAATATTCGTCGTTCTGTTGTATGTGCACGCGTGCATGCATTTCTTCTATTGCATTGATAGAAGTTTGAAAGATTATATAAATCATTCGTTGTTATGGATAAAAATGAAATGCGACGAGGAAAAAATGAATGAATGAATGAATGAATGAATGAATGAATGAATGAAATGAAAAAATGAATGAAAATGAAGCGAAGCAAAGAGAGGCTCGGGAATGGTGGGAGGAGTGGAGGTAAAAAAAAAAAAAAAAAAAATATTATCACGAAATAACCCAAATGGTTTACGAGCTTCTACTAATATATTTGTCCATTTCGTTCTTCCCAAGTTCAATCGCGCTAAACTCGCGTTGTTACTTGCATGTTCGAAAATAGTAACGCGCGTCACCAAGGTTTGCCATCCGGTATGAGACCGGTTTAAGGATGAAACTAACGATACCGAAGCCTTTCATTCCTTTGGAAGGTCGCTTCAAGGATGAAAGTAAAGATAGAAGATCGTAGAAATTACGGATAAACCATAAATTGATTGGCTGCCAAACAATCTTTTTTTTTTTTTTTTTTTTTTTTTAATAAACTTAACTAAAACTCAAAATAAATTCGAAATTGTAATTATAATCTTGATCTTAATCTTTTTCATAAGATGATTCAACGAATGACATCAGTTAATAAAAAACCAACATTAATTCGATCGTTTTTAAATGTAACGAGCGATTGATTAAAATGGATCTAAGAAGAATAAGAGAAAAGAAAAGAAAAGAAAAGAAAAGAAAAAAAAAATACAACAAAAAATGAGAGTGCCTTTCGAACTCGTCGTCGTTATCGTCGTCATCGTCATCGTCGTTGATTCTTTTTTTTTTTTGTTGTTTTTTTTTTGTTTTTTTTTCTTTCTTTCTTTCTTTCTTTCTTTTTGCTCGCGTATAACGTAATTATTCGGCCAACGTGAGAGAGTGAAATTAAGATCGTGACTGAGTAATGTGCGTCTTACGTGACTTCGGCACCAAAGAGACACGCTTCGAAAGGTCTAACCGCATCCTTGCGCCCGGAGTCACGCGATTACATAAGGAGAAAAGTCAGTAGAGAAAGAAATGTTCAGAGTACTTGTATATATATATATATATATGTGTGTGTGTGTACGTATATATATATATATATATATATATATATATATATATATATACATACATATATATTGATAGAACACTGATTTTGATTCAAATGGTAGATATATGCGAATGGTAGATCAATAAATTTTATTAAGTTCCCTTCTCTTCTTAACGATCGCTAAAACATTGTTAGAATGAACGTCACTTGATACATGTATGCGTATATATATATATATATATATATACATGTTTAAAATGTATGTTTCTTAATCTAATCTATAAAAAGAAAAAAGAAAAAAGAAAAAAAAAAAATAAAAAGAAAAAAAAAGATAACAAGATAAAAATAATAAAACAATAAATATTAATTAACGTATCGATGATAAATCCGATGATGCATATTAGATTTATATTAATTCCAAAAGTCATCGAAAATAAACGTAAGTCAAATGAATTCGAATAATATAACTCAAAGAGATCGTGAGTGACTCTCATTAAACTGATCATTTCTAATCCATTGATCTACAAACATTTTACAACGAAGAAAAAGAAAAAAGAAAAAAAAAAAAAAAGAGAAAAAAGAACATATCGATGATATTGTTTAGATAAAATATTGTACATGATTATTAGGTTCGTAGTAACGCAGAAGTCATTGAACGAACATAATCAATTCGATAATAATTTATGAGGTGTGGCCTTCGGTCGCTCTAATCATATATATTGTTTTCTCGTTTCGAACGACTCTCGTTTCTTTCTTACAGCTAGAATTATTCACAAGAATTAGTATCGATTAACAATGAACATATTATCCATCAATTTGTCAAATCCAATGGATAAATCATTAAAACGATCGAATAGTTGTTAAGAATATCGTGTAATATCGTTTTGTCTTACCCTGTAGTAGAAGTCCATGCAGCGCAAAGTTCATGGCTGCGCTATAATCGAATCCTTCGACCTATAAAATAAACAAAACAAAAAAAATAAAAAATAAAATAAATCAAAATAAATAAATGAAAAAAAAAAAAACAAACAAACAAAACAAAAAAAAGAAAAAAAAAAAGAAAGAGAGAAAATGTCGGTAAAAATTATTACGAACATTTTAATGTGTATTGTTATACTTATATGTATGTGTGTGTATGCCTAAAAGTTACTTCGAAAAAAAAAAAAAAATAAAAAAAAAATAAATAAATAAATAAATAAAAAATAATCTTGGTAGTTTACAAAGAACGTTCTTTGGATTATTTCGACAATTTCCTTTTCTTTCTTTCCCTCTTTCTTTTTTTTCTTTCTTTCTTCCTTTTTTTTTTTTTTTTTTTTTTGGCTATCCACTCAAAAGTCTCTGGCAAATGTGGAATTATTCACGGGTATACCGTGATTTGAATTGAGTAAGGAACGTGACCTGAAATCGTTTCAAACGAAAGCGACGTAGTTGATTTGTTGCTTCGCCTCTCGTCAAGAAACATCGGAAATTTTTGGACGAGTGTATGAGGATATATATATATATATAAAAGAGAGAGAGAGAGAGAGAGAGAGAGAAAAAGAAAAAAGAAATTTGTCGGAAAAATTCCTTTCGAGGATTATTTCGCTTCGAAGATTTCCGGCGTAATCTCCCGCTGTCTTATTTTCCTCATTGGTTACTTTTTGTTCTTTTGTTTTTTTTTTATTTCTTCTTTTGTTCCTAACAATTGTTCTTCTCTTCTTTTTTGTTTTTCTTTTATTTATTTATTTTTTTTTATTTTTTTTTTTTCTTTTTTTTTTTTTTATTTCGACGTATTACCGAATAGTTTAAAATAAAATAAAGTGGTGAAAGTAGTTATTCGCTAGCTAGCTCGCTTGCTAGCGGGTACAATCGGTCGATGAGAGTAACTATGATTTAACGATGACAGGGATTAAGCAATCGTTTCAACCTTCTTAAACCCTCCCATCGTTGAAGTTGTACGATTAAAATGAATCCTCTGAAGTGAAATCATCCTGAAAGTGATATCTAAATAGATTTTATTTTCTTAAAAGAATTTAAAAGGGACAAATTACTTATTTAATTTTTAAAATGTATAAATATAAATTTATGACGAATAGAAAAAAAAAAAAAATTGATATAATTAATCGTGACGTATATAGAGAAAGATGAAAAAGAAAAAAAAAAAAAAGAGAGAGAGAGAGAAGAAAAAAAAAGTAAAAAAATATGTAAGAAAAACGCGATCGGTTATGTTTCGTTCTCTCTTTTCCTTTTATCCCCGTTTTTCTAATTTTAATTTTTTCATCTTTTTCTTTTTCTTTTTTTTTTTTTTTTTTGTCAACTTCTTTAACTCACGAAGTTGATTTCACTTTGTATTGAAGCGCAGCGCAACACGTGTGAAAGAGAAAGGCGTTTCCACATCTTATGCTTGATACCAGAATAGTACTTACTTATACTATTCAAACGAAATTTGTACATACTTTATGAGCCGATGGCTCATAGAATAAAACATGTTCAAACACTATTACTAATATATGTATTCAACAATAATCGCTATCAATTTGAATACACAAATGTAATCTATAAGTGTGGCCCTCGAAACATCACCAATACATATAATAGTTAACTGCATGGCAGAAATGTTCCTTTACGAAAGCTACTCACGTTTGATGTTGCTGGCTTCTTTTACTGGCGGTGTAAATAATGAAATACCGAAGGTTAGCGCATAAACACGTGCATGCGTTGTTATCCGTCATTTTAAATGTCAAGTTCAAAATATTAAGGACACGACGGTGATATTAAAATAAATAAACTTGATATTTATTTAAAAGTATATCTAGAAAAAAAGGGGGAAAAAAAAAGAAAAAAAAAAATATGAAGAACAGACGATCAAAAAAAAAAAAAAGAAACATTGAACTTATCACATGAGAAACACGAAAAGAGAGAGAGAGAGAGAGAGAGAGAGAGAGAGAGATGCCGCGTAGTTAGAAAATTTGCATTACGCTTTCACTGCTCTAAAAAAAAAAAAAGAAAAAAAAATATATATATATGTATGTACATATATATAGCATCGTACACACGTATTCGTTTTCTCCAGAAAGCGATTAATTCTCACGGCGATATTTGGAGTCATTCATACGTAAAAAGCGGCACATCGTCCGCGATTTGTTTCGAAGCAGCTATCAACAGTAACACGACGACGACGAGGACAACGACGACGACGACGACGACAACACGGCTTTCCCCCGATTCTGTGTCGTGAATGAAAGATACGTGTTCGCTGGAAAGCGCCGCATTGCGCCGCGCCTTTTAACCGACTATATTTATCAAACAAATGTAACGATGAGAAAACAGAAAACGCGTATTGCAACTAACTGAGTTAATTACAAATGCATAGTTTCGATTAACGATTTCTATTATATTACGATTATTATTATTATTATTATTATTATTATTATTATTATTATTATTATTATTATTATTATTATTATTATAGATTTCAATTATATATTTTCTATATACTTTTATATTATAATTATCCAATTATAATTTTAAAAAAGAATAAGAAAGTATATCTTGTTTTCGATGTATTGTGTATTGCACAATAGCTATTAGTAATAATAATATATCTAACCATATGGGGGATGTCCAATTATTTTTGTAATATCACAAGAGTAAGTACATCGCAAATATTGTTTCATTAAAAGAAACATAAAGAGGTGAGTATCTACGTATCCTAAGTATGTACGTATTCTGAGTATATATGTATGTATCTATGTATGTATCTATGTATGTACATACATACTCCTTCCGAACGATCTTCTTTGATCACTAATTACATGTTGCAATTCAACGAATTCGGACGTTTAACGTAAACAGTATCATCCTTGACACACTTTGCGTTACTCAAAAAAAAAAAAAAAAAAAAAAAAAAAGGAAAAGAAAAACGAAATACATCAATCGACTGACTAATAATGCGTGAGTTAGCTTTCAAGTAGTTGAGTGGATCATTAAAAAATAAAAAGAAAATAAAAAAAGAAAAAAATGCAATAGAAAGAAAAAAAATTAAATTGATAAAAGAAGAAAAAAAAAAGAAAAAAAATGAAAATGCGCATACTCGAGATATGGAAGGATATTTCCGATGAAGAAAAAAATTGCGTTATTATATTAATAAAATAAGAGAAGGAAAAGAAAAAAATCGCGTAATTATATTAGTAAAATAAGAAAAAAGAAAGAAAAAAGAAAACAAAAGAAAAAATCGCGTTATTATATCAGCAAGAAAAGAAAAGAGAAAAAAAAATGTATATATATATATATATATATATAATTTTGTTTCGCGACACCCAATTTAGAATTAAAGCAACTAGAAACGTTCATAATCGGCAGCGCCTCAAGCGCATCCTGAACTTTCTAAACCTATCACGGTTGCAGCAATGCGATCGTCCAATCGACCATAGCAGTTCATTCCCTTTCATGGTGAGTCACGACCGTCTTCTTCTTCTTCTTCTACTTCTTCTTCTTCTTCATCTTTTTCTTTCTCTCTTTTCCTTCTCCGCCTTCTTCACCTCATCTTTGCGCATCTTTATTTCTAAGAAAACTATTTTCCAAATCCATATTAAAGTTATCATCCAATGATTATGATCAGACATATCTTAACATATATTATGAATACGATACGATCTTGTTCGCGATTACGTTAACGTAACAAGACAGACATTTTCTTATTTCCGTCTCATCAATCTGTTATATCAACTTTATATCAACGTACTATACAATCATGAATTGCACGTCGGTAGTCATAATGTACATTAGCAGCGGTCATGAACGGTCATGAACAATCAACTATTTCTTCACGATCATATTCGATCTTAACACACATATATATATATATATATATACACAGAGAGAGAGAGAGAAAGAGAAAGAGAGAGTTTAACACAATTAACACAAATACTAATTAATCGTGTTAATTACATTAAGTTAATGACATTAAGTTAACTAACCAACAACTTTATTGTACCAATTATAAGAAGTGACTTCGTTGAAATTGTTTTTCTTTTCTCCCTTCCTCTTCCCCCTCCCTACTCTCTCCCTCCCTCAAAGTAATAAATCAACGTCCGAATTACGAGTAAAATAGCTTCTTCAAAAAAAAAAAAAAAAAAAGGAAAAGAAAAAAGAAAAAAAAAATAAAGAGAGAGAGAGAGAGAGAAACTTGACTCAATGTTTGTGGGAACCATTTAGCATACTCGTGGTAATGCATTATAATCATTTTCACCTAATAAATCATTCTCGTTTGTCGGCTTTTTCGTATTGTTAAAAAAAAAAAAAAAAAAAAAAAAAAAAACTAACTTTTTACTCGCAAACCACGCAAACTTTGGATCCTCGTTAAAATCTAAAATCATATATTTTTTTAACATAAACAAAACCCAGTTCAAATTACTATTTAAATGGTAAACGCAAAGTGATATAAGAGAGAACACACACTCAAACACATACTTTTTCATTATCGCGATTTACCGTGGTTGAAAAAGATTTATAGTTTGATGCGTGGGTAGGAGGACGTTTTTAAAGGCGCAATTACGTAATATGCTTTCAATTATTATTGATCCTGTTCAACCATTGACAGAATATAACTATTAACAGAAGAGTCCAATTTTTTTTTCTTTTTTTTTTCTTTTTTTTTTACGAGATAATAATTAAATTAATCGACGAGATCAAGCAAGTTCGACTTAATAAACTTTTTTTTTATGATCAATTCATTTTTTTTTTTTTTTTTTTTTTTTTTTTTTTTTTTTTTTTTTTTTTTTTTTTTTTTTGTTAATAATCTATACAATTTGTATATATATATATATATTTCTTTTTTACTCCTCCTTTTTTTTTAATGATTCCCAAAACGATTTCGTCCTTCCAATGAATGGCGCTCGTTTTTCGAAAGACAAGATTTTTTTCTGATTAATTCTTTTTTTTTTTTTTTGGTCAATCTATGCGATTTGTATAATTTATTTTTGTATTATTACTCTTCCTTTTTTTTTTCTTTTTTTAATTGTTCTTTTTTTTTTTTTTTAATTATACCTATTCGAAAGGTAAGATTCTTTTTTTCTTTATCACGAGAGAAAACGTGCAATCGATACACAATAGTAATCGAAACCTAGGATCGACAATACTTTCCAGATCGTAGGTACGATAAACGAAGGTATGGATTTTTTTTTCATAAAAAATTATTACCTAACGCATACCCCATGTATATATAATATGTACTTTTTAATATATCGATATTGAATCTCATGGATCGATTTATAATGTAAATGAGAAACCATAATTGACCTTCGTTTCAATTAAACGTCATTAATGCAGATACGTAACAAGGATCTATAATAATGTTAATTAAAATTTTCATTTAAACGACACGCACATTAATCATTATATATATATATATATATATATATATATATATATATATATGATTTATCAATGAATTTCAATCATTTCATCGGATTATGCATTGCAATTCAATTTAACAATTGGAGACACCATTATAGATTATTATTTAATATCATTTATATAATAACGAAAGACAATAAGGTAGATAGAAATCTTGAAAGAATCGGTACGACCATTGAGATATTCTCAAAACGTTTTATGTAAACTTGCATAACTTTATTAGAAATGATAATTTCAAATGCAACGATTATTGAATGTTAAAGCCTGCACGTTGATTTTTCTAAAATACCAAGAGTGGTTTTCGATAGCAAAATCAACGGGTTTTAGCTTTCTCGTGTTAGATAATAACTTCGTGAAATTACGAATATAAAAAAAAAAAAAAAAGTAATTATTTTTCCGTATTAAATAAATCTATTCGAGAATGTTAAACTAATTAAAATGTTTTCGATTAGTCCTCATAAAAATAGGGAGAAAAGTGGCGGGGGAGGATGATAATAATACGTCATTCAATATACAAATGTAAATATGTAAATATGTAATCCGAAGAAAATTATATGTATTATATATTATATATTATATATATATATATATATATATATATATATATGTATTAGATATTTCATTTAACATTAACGTTATGATAAAACTTTGTGTCAATTAGAAAGGTATTACATAAACGAGTTTAATGGAACACTAGAGGAAAAATAAATACAACCTATCGTAGTTCCGCTTGTTAGTATAGGACAGAGAACGATAGGAGAGGACGAGAAATAGCGGTACTCGCTGCTGGTCAAGTCACCACGTCCAGTTAGTTTAGCTTTCATTTTCGATAACTAGCGTTTCATTCGAACGCTTGAATTCTTCATAAAGGTCAGTAATCGTTGGTAAAACCTGTCCTCGATAAAAAAAAAATACAAAAATAAAAAAATAAAAAAATAAAAAGAAAAGGACATTTAAAAGAAAAAGAAGAAGCAAAAAACAAAAAAAAAAAATACGCATCGACCAGGGAGAACATTTATTACATACTTTGTCGGATTAAAATTGATAAGGTAAAAACTTTTCACAGTAGAATTATTCATACATTGAAGAGAGAAGAATTGGGGGAAAAAAAGAAAATAGGGAAGGAAGGAAGAAAGGAAAGAAAGAAGGAAGAAAGAAAATTCGAGAACCGAAAGGAACGAATTTAATTGAATCTTAAACGAATTTTCTCGCGTTTTAAGGGGAAAAAACAAAACAAAAAAAAAACAAAAATAATAATAATAATAATTATTATTATTATTATAAAACATTGACATTCGAGAATAGACGAAAAAGAATTTAATTTTCCTGGGGTATCTCGAAAAGCGCTTATATATACATTGACACGGGAGAAATGTTCAAACGCACGATAATAAAAAAACAATACCAATACCATGGAAAAAAAAAATTCTATTAGCGAGTTCGTATTATATCGCCATTTTATAATTTAACGATTTAAGCAACGCATTATTTTTTTCTTATTTCGCGATTGGAAACTTTCGTTGAAAAATAAATCGCTAAATAAACGATTGGAACGTTGATTATTGAAGATATGAAAAAAGAAAAAAGAAAAAAGAAAAAAAGAAAAGAAATTCTTTTCCGACGAAGACGACGACGACGACATTATAAAGAGAATGAAAGAGAGAGAAAGAGAATAACGTTACACTAACAGTTATTATAACATTACATTAACGATAATAAAATATTACAATCCATAAATCAGATATTTCGAATGACGCGCCGTTTTATGCTCGGCCAACTGTCCGAGATGGTATTTGAAACTTGCCGCGGTGAAAGTTAGAAGCTAAACAACATGTGTTTTTACATTGGCTGATACAATTTTACGATATGGTACTGAATATATTTATAAGGAGTTAACACGCGATTTCCTTACGAAGTAAACCCTTCCACATAACTTCTTCCTTCACCTCCATCTCCTCCTCCTTCTTCTCTTCCACCTCTTTTACCATCAATCGTCGCTTCAAAATCATGATCTAAGATCTATCAAATATTTTTACTCGACCGAGCATGAATTTTCCTTTCCCAATTTTCTCGCCTTTTACAACATCCTCTCTCTCTCTCTCTTTCTTTCTCTCTCTCTCTTGGTTTATCTATCAATCTATCTATCTCCTTCTTCCTATCAATTTAAAACATTAATACGGAAAGTATTTTGTAGGAAAGACGAAGAAAAAAATATACCTATATGATTCTATTCTCTGTCTCTGTCTCTCTATCTATCTATCTATCTATCTATCTATCTCTCTCTCTCTCTCTAACACCCTCTCATAACACTTTCATTTGCACACGTGCCATGCTCGCATAGTACGCCTACGGAAAGTGCACTACGGCTGCCTGCCCCTGTCTGCCCCTTGCCTGTCCCTGCCTATTCCTACTTGCCTTGTCGAATCGTGTCCAAGTATTTGTTGTTATCCTCGACGTAATCGAGAACTTTGAATGAGAAGAAAGTGGATACCGTTCGATTTCTATATATCTTTCAAGTAGAGAGGCTAACGAACGAAGATCTTTCTCGAGGAACGAGGAAATCGATATATGTATGTGTATGTATATATATATATATATGTATGTATATATATATATATACATATATGCAGGTGTATGTGTGTGTTTCGTATGATGTGTGGGAGAAAGAGAAAGAGTGAGTGTGAAAGAAAGAAAGAGAGAAAGGGAGAAAGATATAAAGAAAGACACGACATAACAAAGGAAGATTTCTTATCGTGTAATAACCAAACATCTCCTTTTGCTTTTCCAATTGATTCGATTACGTATACGAAAGAACATGCTTGCTATGAAAAATTTTCAATCCGGTTGTTCCTTTCCCTTCAAGTCAGTCAGTCAGTTAATCTCTCTTTCTCTCTCTCTCTCTTTCACTCTCTACCTGTATCTACCTCTATCTATCTCTCTCTCTCTCTCTCTCTCTCTTTCTCTTTTGCTCTCCCTCTTTCTTTTTCCTTATTGTCAATTTACGTTTCTTCAAATAGTAGTAGTAAATAGTAATAGCAGTAGTAGTAATAGTAGTAGTAGTAGTAGTAGTAGTAGTAATAGTTTAATCGCATAGTAGAGCTCGACGATGAAAAAGAAAAGAAAAGAAAAGAATTTGCGCGTTTGACCGTAATAAGTAAAGGCGCGAGAGTAAATCGAGCTGCCACGTTCGAGACTTTCGTTTAGGTTGACAACAGTGCTCTATAAGCCCTTTCACCTATATCACAGCCTATATCATTCGTTACGCCACTGGACGTAACACTAGGATTCGAATGGGCGTTTTAACATAAATAGGCCGAGGACGTCGAGATATATATATATATATATATATATGTATATATGTATATATATATATATAATTCTTATAACGAACTGTCTATGTCTCTAATGATAATAATATATTTAATGTACTTGACTAATCGTTAGAAATCATTCGAGACAATTACTCGTTTTTTTCTTTTTTTTTTTTTTTACATTGCAACGAGAATAAACGTATTCGCAATTATATATCCGAAACGATTCGTATTTTCTTGTAATAACGATCAGAGAAATAACTTTCTAATAATTCATTCGAAAAAAAAGTTTAACTTCGATTACTAAATCGAGACTTCAATGATACGAATATATGCATATATACATATATATGTGTGTGTGTGTGTGTGTGTGTGTGTGTGTGTGTGTGTATGTGTGTGTGTGTATGCATCTACTTACGTATACGTTTAATAACAGTAACGATTTACCGTTACATCGACTGACCTTATATGAAGATAACATTCCATATTACTTTACAAGATATGTAACACGATATTTCAATACTTTTTGTCATTATTATTATTATTATTACTATTACTACTATTATTATTATTATTATTATTATTATTATTATTATTATTATAAAATTCCAAATGGTAATTTTATAAACACCCTATATAAGAAAGCATTCCCGTGTCGTCGTTACCTAACGGCGAGAAATCCGAGGCCCGTTTCACTTCACAGCTGTCCGATATAACACCACTGAGCTTATACTATCGATAATGACGCGGATTTCTTATTTTACCCTATTAAAATCCTATTTATTATGAACATTTGGCCAGACACAATGATGCTCTTTCAATGGATTTATAAATGTATAATATATTTCTAGAAAAAAAAAAAAAATATATATATATATATATATATATATATATATCTTAATCTTTAAATAAAACGAACTAGGAAATATAATGAAAGATCATTATAATCCTATTTACATCCATCGAAATATTATGAATCCATCGTCTAATGAATCTTACAAAACGATCTTAATGCACGATGTTACGTAATAAATAAATTAATAAATTAATAAATAAATAAATACAAAAGAAAAATCGTCGAATATAAGAAAAAGGAAAGAAAGAAAAAGAAAAAGAAAAAGAAAAATGTGTATAATATAAATTAATAAAACTATATAAACAATTATAACCTACCTACCTACCCGTGCTGCCTCGTTATTCCGAATGATCAGAGCGATCTTATTCTCAAGATCTATCCTCGATCGATCGACGTTCCTTGGACAATGATCCTCTTCAACAGATATCCGTTTTGTTGTTTCTCTTTGTCGAACTATCATTCTCCATCGAGGCCCGTAAACTCGCACACGTTGTTGATCGATCGATGATCCAGGCCGCACATACGAGCTCTCATTCTGAATTCTTTTCCTTGGATCTTTTTTTATAAAAAAAAAAAAAAAAAAAAAAAAAAAAAAGAAAAGAACTAAACGTACGAAAAGCAAAGACGGTTGACTATCCGTTACAACCAATGCTCGCGCACCCCTCCCCCTCTTTCAATTATTTTCGAAATTTCACGAGAGGGCCTCCCCCTCCTACACCTTTCCCCCCTCCGCCGCACTCCTTCCTCCTTCTATCTCTTTCTTCTTCTCCTCCTCCTCCTCCTCCTCCTCCTCCTTCTTCTCCTACTATCTTCTCCTCCTGTGTTACCTTTTAACGGCACTTGGAAAAGTTCGCGACAAGAATTTCCAACGATTACTATGAATTTGTCGTTCGCAAAATAAAAACAAAAAAAAAAAAAAAAAAACAAAAAAAAAAAATTTATATTACTCGATCCTTTCCGTTTGGGCGGGAAAAACTTTTCGAATTATCGATTGATATAAATTTCTTCAGTGTACGCTTTTCTAATTTCTTTTCTAATTTCTTTTCTTTTCTTTTTCTTTTCTTTTTTTGTTCCCCCTTTTTTCTCTTCTCGCGTTGTATATGAATTATTTTTCCTCTTCTTTTTCTTCCTTTGTTTCTTTTTCTTTGTTTTTTTTTTCCTTTTTTTTTTCTTTTTTTCTTTTTTTTCGACGATAGTTTTACGAACACGACACTACGTAATACGTTTTAATATCTATCGGTTGACTTCTTTATTCGATTTTTCTGTTCTTTTTTTTTTTTTTCTTTTTTGGTATTCTTTCTCTCTGTTATTTTTTTTTTCTTTTTCTTTTTTTTTTTATTCTTTTTTTTTTTTTCTTTCTTTTTCTGTTTTAATCGATCATCGAATATTCAAAACACGTACGATGACTCGACCGTTAGCCGAAACACATAGAAAATCATGCCTAACCTCACGCTTTGGATGCGTTCGTAAGACTGAAGTCGTCGTCCCTCTAGTGACCGAGTACCTACTCGGCTTTCTCATCCCTTCTCTCTCTCTTTTTCTCTTTCTCTCTTCTTTCTCTCTCTCTCTTTCTCTCTCTCTCTCTCTCTCTCTGTCTTCCTTTTCCTCCATCCTTTCTCTCCATTCCTTTTTCGTGCGATCTCTCTTAACAACGTCGCGTTGAACATGTCGAATGCAAGGATACCGGAAGGCCATCAAAAAAGAAAAAAAAAAAAAAAAAGGAAAAAGAAAAAAAAAGTAGAATTAAAAAGAACCTTCGAAAAATTTATAAAACTTTCACACGACGAAAAATATATTATTATTTTTACATTTGAAATTTTATATATATATACGTATGTGTGCGTTTGTATGTCGTGTATGCGTGCGTGCGTGCGTATGTGTGTGTGTGCATATATATATATATATATATATATATATATATATATATATATATATAAAAAAAAGAAACTACACAAATGTATTAAAGTTACAAAGGATACAATTACGTATTTGTCAACGGATATAATTATTTCTAATCGAAACTTCTTAGTCGATGATCGTTCATACGTTCTTTTCTTTTCTTTTTCTGCCTTTTTTTCTGTTCTTTTTTTTTTTCTTCATTTTATTATATACCTCATAAACACGGCATTCCACTTCACTCCACTTCACTTCACTTCGATCATTTCATTTTTCTTATTAATCGTTTTGAAGGAAAGGGAAGAAAAGAGAAGAAAGAGAAAAAAAGAAAACAAAAAAGAAAAAAATAAAAAAAGAAAAAAAAAGAAAGAAACGAGACTGTAAAATACTGTTACTTTCAAGCTCTATCTTTAAGGTGGAAGAGAGACAGAGATAGAGATAGAGATAGAGATAGAGAGAGAGAGAGAGATAGAATGTAGACAAAAATAAAGAAAACCAGACTGGATGTGGAGTATCGGTTGGTAGTATCGTATACCACTATGCATAAGTAGTTGGCCAATGATCGTCTATTACGCAAGTTACAAGATAGATGGAATATATATATATATATAACATTATAGACATAAGAGTATAAATGATATAAAAATGATATTAATAAGTTTACAATAATTATTAACTCGCGAGAATTTCCGTCGGTAAAAAAAAAATAAAAGGAAAAGAAGAAAGAAAAAAAATATAGACATGGAGATCAATAATTAGAGAGAGAGAGAGAGAGAAGAAAAAAAACATTTCACGTTGTAACACAATTTTTAATATAATCCATTTTACGTATTATAACCTATATAAGTGGACTTTTCTCAAGGTCATTATGGACCCCGTATCGAAATCCATAAGAAGATTATTACTTGGACTCGATCAGAAAATGAAACTTTCGGAAAAAGAAAGGTGAGACAGGAGTAGGGAGAAGAGATTGGTGCCGAGAGAAAAAATATATAAAGGAGAAGGAAAAAAAAAAAAAAAAAGAAAAAAAAATGAGCGTCGACCTTCGTGACAATTCACTGGTTGTGGCGTTCTTTTTTTTTTTTTTTTTTTTTGTTTTTTTTTTCTTATCCCTCTTGTTCTCTTTTGTTCGAATTTACTTTGTGGTAAGTGTATACAAGTCACAACTTTCGATCGACTCTGACCGATGGATGGAGAGTAAAAGTGTTGCAGCATGTACAAATTCCATCGAAGAAAAAGAGAACAATTACTTATGTCGCTCGACATGATCCAAAATTATATCAGAAATATTCTTATTAAATATCGTTCTTTGATTTTAATCATTATAGAAACGTAATAAGATTAGAGGATCTAATTTCTTTTTATTCTGTTTTATTCTCCCTTTTTATATATTTTTTTTTACTTATTTCTTTTTTTCTTCTTTTTTTTTTTTTTGTTTTTTATTTCTATTTCTTTTTCATTCCCCCCCCCCCCCCATCGAATTCTTTATTGAGATCTTGAAAAATCATACTCGTCCATATACATGCATATATATGTATGTATGTATGTATGTATGAATATATGTATATAAAAGCTACATTAAACTCCAGTTATAATAGAGAAAGGCAACCACCCACTGAATTACACAACTTCTCGGTTTAGTTATTAATATGTGACGTTTATCGAGTTATTCAACCAGACAAAACTGTATCACGATAAAATTGTCACACGCATATCGTTATCTTTAAAAAGCTCTATATAATTTAAAATTAATTTCATTTCGTAATAATTTAATTCGCGATCACGAAATCTTATCTCTCTCTCTCTCTCTCTCTCTCTCTCTCTCTTTTTCTCTGTCTATCAAACACTTTAGATATTAATTGAAAATTATTCGTACGAGATTAATTCAGTTTAATTCTTTTTATATTAATCGTACGATGGATGACGATGATTATGATGATGATGATTATGATGATGATGATGTCGATGTGTGATTTCATTGCTTCATTAATGGTAATAACGAAGGCGAATTATTCTTAAATCTACGATGACACATTCGTACGTAGGCAAGACAGAAATGCATTGCTAATGTATCCTTGCTACAACATGCACGACGCGGAGGCTGTAGTAGCAGCAGCCTGAATTGCAAATTATTATGCTGAGGAAATGTTAAGAGGGATTTTCCATTTGCGGTTTTATCCCATTTCTACTTGTTACTTTTTCCATAAAAAAAAAAAAAAAAAAAAAAAAAAAAAAAAAAAATAATCGATAGAGTTTCACCGTTGAAATTTCATTATTATTTTTATTACATTAATCCCCATAAATCCGTTCTCCATTTTAAATCTTTTTATAAAGCTTTTAACCCCCAATGATTATATCGTTGTTTATATTGATTATTACATTTCTTTATTATTCGGTTCATAAATTATTTCCCTTTTTCTTTTTCCTCTTTTCTCTTTCTATCGGTATATTTGCAAATAAATTTTTTTTTTTTTTTTTTTTTTTTTTTTTTTTTTTTTTTTTTTTTTTAATGCAAATAACGTATTACATATATAATTCAAACTATTAGGTTGGAAACTATGAAACGGGCGTTGAGTGTGAATTAATAACTAAACAAAAACGGCCGTTTCATAGTTTCCAACCTAATATGTACTAAAGTATATATACATTGTATGATATCGTATAGTAATGTACTACTTTATCGACGGCGCTTATTCAGATGACGTATGAGTATTTAAATAATGAAAGAAAGGTTAACTGATAATAGATCACTCTTACTCGATATGTAAAGAAATTAATATATTTGATTACGGGAATCATTAGAAATGTATTTGAATTAAAAAAAAAAAAAGGTGCGTAGATATTTTCTATAAAAAAAAAGAAAAAAAAAAAAGAAGAGCTCGTTTATAAAAATCGTTATTAATAACTTTGAACGTTTAACGAGAAACGTCATTGGATTTCAACGAAAAGGTAATAACGCACGATTAATCATCGACATTTATTATCTTGATATCTTTTATCAAACTATTCTTTTTTTTTCCTTTCTTTTTTCTTTTTCTTTTCTTCTTTCTTTCTTTTTTTTTTGTTTTGCTTTTTCTTCCCCCCTTAAAAATTTCCCCCCCTCCCTTCCAAGTTTTCGCTTGAAAAATTTATACGTATCAGGTAGTACCATCTGTGAGTCAACCTGACAAACTATTCTTCCACTCAATGGCTTTGCCTTTATCCGTGCACGTGTGTTCTGTGTCGGAAGAATCGTTCATTTTTTGGCGCACAATTAGGTGAGCTTTCTAAAATCTAATGGAAAACGATAACTCGATAGAAGTATTTGAATATCGTAGCTTTGATAAATATCGATTATAACTCTAACACCTTAGAAATTAATATTTAGAACGAAAAAGTAATGGATTGCTTTATTCTTGACAAGACAGACTATACTTTGTCCTTCTCGATACTCTATTGGTTTCTCTTTCTTTCAAAGACCAGCTCGTTTAAGACGATAGAGAATATTTAAAATACTTTATTCAATTATATTCTCTTTTCACGTTTTATCGTACATGTGCTATCTCACATTTCTAACCTACGTCTTACATAACGAATTTATCACAACGAGAAATCACAATTTATTAAAATTTATTATATTAAAAGATTATAATATTAATGAAGAAATTATTTTTATTATTTGATTACAGATAAAATATGCCGTCCGACGCGAAAAAGAAACAACAACAGAAAAAGAAAGAAGCCGCTAAGGCTAGACAATCTGGCAAAAAACCAACTATCAATCAAACAAAATCCGCAGAAGATGGAAAGGATCTAAATGCTGCGTCGGAGGAACCTATTCAAAATGGAACTAATGGAACGACTATTAGCGTAGAAGGTAAAGACATTACAATGTATATTATCTTTTAAGTTTACAAATTGATACTCCTGTGATTTATAAAGAAAGAAAGAAAGAAAAAAGATTTGTTACAAAATGACATATTAAATTTTACAAATTTATATTTTTTTGTTTGTTTGATTTTTTTTTTCTTTTTTTTTTTTTTTTTTGTTCTTTAGAGGCATTATGTTTAAAGCTAGAAGCAGATGCTAGGCTCAATGCTGAAGCACGTTCATGCACTGGATCTCTGGCTTCACATCCACGAAGTAGAGATATAAAAATATCAAATTTTTCTATTACCTTTCACGGTTGCGAATTACTACAAGATACTATGCTTGAATTAAATTGTGGAAGACGTTACGGTTTACTTGGTCTTAATGGTTCTGGAAAGTCTACTTTATTGGCAGTACTTGGAAATAGAGAAGTTCCTATACCAGATCAAATTGATATTTTTCATTTGACCAGAGAAATGCCCGCTAGCAATAAAACAGCTTTAGAATGTGTCATGGAAGTTGACGAAGAAAGAGTAAGACTTGAGAAACTTGCCGAGGAATTGGTTGATTGCGAGGAAGAAGATGCACAGGTCTGAAATATTCTTTTTCAATTGTCTATCATTCAAAAAAAAAAAAAAAAAAAAAAAAAAAGAAAGAGTAGACACTTTCTTTTTTTTAGTTTCTCCAATCTTAATATTTTTATAGGAACAATTAATGGATGTATATGAACGATTGGATGATATGGCTGCTGATACTGCAGAAGCTCGTGCTGCTCATATATTACATGGTTTAGGTTTTACTCCTCAAATGCAAAAAACTGCTACCAAGGATTTTTCAGGAGGATGGCGTATGCGTATAGCTCTTGCTAGGTATATAATAATACAAAACTAATATTTACATTATTAATGTGTATATATATTCTAATCATTGAATATATATAGAGCACTGTATGTGAAACCTCATTTATTGTTACTTGATGAACCAACTAATCATTTGGATTTGGATGCTTGTGTTTGGTTGGAGGAAGAATTGAAAACGTATAAACGAATTTTGGTTATCATCTCTCATTCACAAGATTTTCTTAATGGCATTTGTACAAATATTATACATGTCAATAAGAAACAATTAAAATATTACACAGGAAATTATGAAGCTTTTGTTAAAACAAGGTAAAATGATTAATATTTGATTTTTCAATAACGATCCAATAATTTGTATATTATAATTTTTATTAAATTATTTTATCAGAATGGAATTATTGGAGAATCAAGCGAAACAATACAATTGGGAACAAGATCAAATTGCCCATATGAAAAATTATATTGCACGATTTGGGCATGGTTCTGCTAAATTGGCAAGACAAGCTCAATCAAAAGAGAAGACCTTAGCAAAAATGGTGGCACAAGGTCTTACGGAAAAAGTTGTCAACGATAAAGTATTAAATTTTTATTTTCCATCTTGTGGAACTATACCACCACCTGTTATCATGGTGCAGAATGTGAGTTTTCGTTACAATGAAAATTCTCCCTGGATATATAAAAATTTGGAATTCGGTATTGATTTAGATACTAGACTTGCTTTAGTTGGTCCTAATGGTGCAGGAAAGAGTACATTATTAAAATTACTTTATGGTGATGTAAGTTTAAAGAAAAAAGTCAAATCCTAATATTTAAAATACTTATTGCTAATAAATATAATATTGTTTCAGTTGGTCCCTACAAGTGGTATGATACGTAAAAATAGTCATCTACGTATAGGAAGATATCATCAGCATTTACATGAGCTTTTAGATTTGGATATTTCTCCATTGGATTATATGATGAAAGCTTTTCCAGATGTTAAAGAACGAGAAGAAATGCGCAAAATTATTGGTCGTTACGGACTTACTGGACGTCAACAAGTATGCATGAACTTAAAAAGGAAAAGGGAGAGAAAAAAAAAAGAAAAAAAAAAAAAAAAAAAAAAAAAAAAAAAAAAAAAAAAAAAACTTATGTTACAAAATGATCATACAAATCATATAATTATTTTTTAATAGGTCTGTCCAATTCGTCAATTATCTGATGGTCAACGTTGTCGTGTAGTATTTGCTTGGTTGGCTTGGCAAGTACCACATTTATTACTTCTTGACGAACCTACAAATCATCTTGATATGGAAACAATAGATGCACTTGCAGAAGCAATTAATGATTTTGATGGTGGAATGGTTCTAGTATCTCACGATTTCAGATTGATAAATCAAGTGAGCGTTGTTTGAAAAAATAGAAGAAAAAAATAATTTCACTGGAGTTAAGATTATGTTAGAATATATGGAGAATAATTGTTTATATTTTTATTTTAGGTCGCAGAAGAGATATGGGTGTGTGAAAATGGGACAGTTACAAAGTGGAGTGGTAATATTTTGAATTATAAGGAACATCTTAAAAACAAAGTTCTCAATGATAATCAGAAAAGGCAAAAGGATTTTATCAATAGAGGAAAATAATGCAAGGCCCTTTATTATTCAATATATATTAATACATTTCTCCTTTTATCCAGAGCACTCTCTATTACTTTAAAATTTTATCTATGGTCTTGATCGTTTATTGTCACTGCACTTATGCTGCTGTGTAGCGTACCGGTGACACGAGATTACCTAGTTAATTTATTTAAATAATACGTCATTAAAATATACAACAAATGTACACATCTTATGGTTATGAATTTCTAATGGTGAAAATTCTCTTTCTTTCTCTCTCTCTCTCTCTCTCTCTCTCTTTATCTTTATCTCTATCTCTATCTCTATCTCTATCTCTCTCTCTTTTTTTCTCCATGCATTTATCCTTTTCCATCAATTATAAGTTATCCATCAATGTTTCTCTTGCAGCAATGTATCATTATGAGATTATTAAAAATAAATTTCATTTTATGTATGAACAATTAAATCTCTTTTGAAGGAAGAAAAAAAAGAAAAGAAAAATTATAGACATCTTTGCAAAATTGTGATGTGAAACTTATACATACAAAAAAAAAAAAAAAAAAAAACCAAGGAAGAAAAAGAACATGCAACATCTAAATGTTTTAAATAGATGCTTTGAAATTTTTGTTATTGATTATTAAGATGAAATTTTTTTATTGATCATATATATATATATATATATATATATATATATATATAATCTTAGTAATCAATACATATCTTAGAGAGTCAAATTAATAATAAAATTATATATGAAATATTTTAAAATTTAATTCATTATCTTTTTTTAATAAAACCTTTTAATAAACTTGAGTATTCCTTAATGTTATAAATAATATCACGTGGCAATATCAAAAACATTGAAAAAAAACAATTTTTGACAGATATTGATATTTTCTCTCTCTCTCTCTCTCTCTCTTTCATTCTTTCTCTCTCTCACTGTCCTTATCAAAAGGCATGCATTTTATATGCAATAATAAAATATTTAAAAAAAAACCATAATTTTGATATAATTTTCGATATTATTTTCAATGGAAAATTATATAATGTAATTAAGAAAATATACGAAGCATGATATATACAATGTCATAACTATGATCAATATTAATAAAAATATAAAAGTGCTTCGTTATAATTCTTACAAAATATATGATATTTACATTATATCGTATGTAATATCGATCTCGTTTGGGTCTTATCACTTAGAGATTAACTCTTTTTGAAAACCCATGGTCTAACGATGACTATACTTTTATATTATATTAATCATTGTCGGTCAATGTATGTATATATGTATGTATATGAAAGAAAGTTCAAAATAAGCAAAAATAGAATCTTTTCTTCTTTTCATGATGTTAAAAAATAATTTTCTCTTTTTCAATGAAAATATTTTTAATCAATTATTTAAAGTTTATAATTAAAAAGTCTTATCAAGTGAATTAAATGATCAATGAAATGGAATATTATTTGAAATTGAAAATTTAATCTTTATAAATGTTTACAAAGTAAAATGTAATAATATTTTGAATTACAAGGAACATCTTAAAAACAAAGTTCTCAATGATAATCAGAAAAGACAAAAGGATTTTATCAAAGAAAAATTAAATAAATAATCATTAAGAACTACTTCTTATTCATAAATAAAAAATAATCATTAATAACTATTTATAAAAGTTTTTTATTCTTAAAATCTAATAATTAAATTATCATCGATTATTAATTATTAATTATATAATTAAATATTTCATATTATTATTTTATTCATTTATTGCTGCCGGTTAACAGTGGTTTGTTTGTGCGAACAAAGAATTCAGGCATGATAATTGATCGATTTTGACGAACAAGATTGTATTAAAAAAAAAAAAAAAAAAAAAATGAAGATTTAAGCGAGCATTAATTCAACTTTTTAAAATTGTAGAGAACAAGTTTATGCATAAAATAAATCCTTTTTAAAATTTTTTTTAAAAGTTTATGCATAAAATAAATCCTAAATAAATGTATAAATTATTCTCGAAATAAAAGGCGCAATATTTTTGACACCACGATTTTTTTTTCTTCTTTTTTTTTTTTTTTCTTTTTTTCAAAAAAGAAAGTAAGAGAAGATAAATCTTTTTTCAAAAGTTGGAAAAAGCTGAGTAAAACTTTTAACTTTGAAATCTTTCACGAATTATGTCTGAATAAATCGCTAACGTAAAACTATTGTTTTCGATTATTATTTTAAGGGAAATAAAAGTTTTCATATAAGCAACGTCTTTTAAATTTATACAATGAAAAATACGTTAATTATATATCTACAATTGATTTTCATATAAAGCTCGAGTGACCATGAACTAGCCCATGAATGAAAGTGCTTATTAATGTCCGTAAATCGATGCTCCCATTTTCTGATTCAATTCGAAACGATAAATTCGCTTTGTTATACTCAAACAGGAAAAACTATTATTAGTGAACTCGCTCGTCGATTTCATTGATTAATTTGTCAAAAATAATAATAATAATGATAATAATAATAATAATAATAATAATAATAATAATTAATAATTAATAATAATTAATAAATAATAATTAATAATAATAATCAGAATAGAGAGAAAACAAGTTTATACTTAAACATTATATACGTGTGCAATGTGTTCTATATTATATATGACGATGATAATGTACAATAATAAAAAAAAAGAAAGAATATATTTAAACGAACGAGATACAATATGCATAGCGTTACTTAAGGCTATTCATTATCTCTGATTTTTTAATGATTTACATTGATACTAAGATCAAGAAGAATAGACGTAATTCTTAATCGATTTTAACAAACAAAGTTTCATTTCAAAACAAAAAAAAAAAAAAAAACAAAAATAAAATAAAATAAAGCTTTTTCATATGATCAAAATAAAATCTTGTTTCAATAATTAATTGAAAAATTTTATCCTTGAATGGAATATCCAATGTTTAATCTTTTATTTACAATGTAATGTATTATATTTGGTATATAATAAATAAGAAGTATTATTTAATATCCAATATCAAAATATTTATTTATATTAAAGAACATATAATTTTTATGAAATTTTTCTTTTCTTTCTTTTTATATATCTCATTGCAAGATGTATATATATATATATATATATATATATATATATATATATATATATATGTATCTATGTATGTATGTATGTATATATGATTCATCACATAATGAATATATAATAATTTCATGTATACATTGTACTGCGAAAAAAAGTAAGTAAATTATAAATAAATCAATACAATGTACACTCTACTTCGTATTATTACAAAAATAAAATGCAAGTTAGGATATTTATTTAAAACGTAATTTGATTTATTCAATATCATGTTGCAACATTATGAATTAGGACAATGTAAATTGTTAGAAAATATATATCTAATATGGAAGACATTACGTTTATATATAAAATATTAACTACGATATATCATTTATCAATATTTATATAACAATACTTATTATTTTTCATTATTTCGATATATCTTCATATGCCATGTGTATTTCTAACTATAATCTCTTTTTTAATACATTTAAAGAATTCACGTGTAACATGTATTTATATTTTATATATATATATATATAAAAGTTTTATACAATTAACTATAATACTATTAGATTACTATTTGTAATTAGTTTAGTTAATAGTAATTAATTAAAAATTAAACAAATAATTTTCTTTTCTATTAAATTTAAATTTGAATTGAGAGATGATAAATTTGTTTTCAAAAATATACTGTAGATGGCGTTAAGAGCTGTCTTTTCGTATGAGTTTACCATCGCAAATTATTCTCAGTTGATCATTACAGAAAGATTTGTTGTTATACATAATTGAACGAATTATTTATGGGATATCAAAAATATAATAGTCAATCTATAAAGTAGATTATTTCTATAAAACATTTATATAAGAAATCTCTAAAATATTTTAATATTTTTATAAAATAAAATAAAGGCAATAGAAACAGATAGAGTGTGTGTTATGTGTGTGTGCGTGTATGTGTGTGTGTGTGAGAGAGAGAGAGAGAGAGAGAGAGAGAGAGAGAGAGAGAGAGAGAGAGAGAGAGAGAGAGAGAGAGAGAGAGAGAGAGGCCTTTATATAAATACTGTTAATTTTCTGTTCTCCATTCAATGAAATTAATTTAGACCGATGTAGAAGCTGGAATAGAACATACAGCTTCTTGCGCTAATGCGGCATTTCTTAATATTAACAAATGTGAATCCATGTCATTTAATGCCTGATCAATGAATGTTAATTTTCTAGCTTGACTTTTTGGAACACCGTGTTTAGTTACTAACGCTAAATGAGTAACAGCTAATACCAATGCAGCCACTCTTGCTTCCAATAATCTAGCATCCAAAGGTGGATATAAACTTCGTACTACATCATCGACACGAGGTGGAATTCTTCTAGCAACCTAAAAATAATAAAAATATATATTTATATATACATATATATATATATACATATATAGAATATATAATAATGATATATTATAATAATTGAAAGAATATAGAAATTATACGTACATCTACTATTTCCAATGGTACTGTATTGCTATTTACTGTTCCTGCAATAGCAGTAAGACTTGCTGCCAAAGCATGACAAGAACGAAGTACAGCGATACAAGGTGGTGCTAAACCAGTAGCATCATCGACCCATCTATAAATATTTCAATGATCATATCTTTTATATTTTATATTTTTAAAAAACTTTAATAATTTTAAATTTATAAACTTATATGTATATATATTATACCTTTCAGCACCGGCAAGCCATTCTTCACTTTCCCATGTACCCAAACCTAATCCAGGATTATTCTCTCCTTCTAATAAATCTGAACTGAGATCTGGTGAATCTTTTTGATTCTAAAATATTATAATAAGTTATAATTTTTTTTTTTCCTTTTTTTTTTTTTTTTTTTTTTTTACATAATCTTATCCATAAGGATTTAAATTGAATGATATCAACTAACATAATAACAACGTTGTCTACGACAAATGACAAGTAATACTAAGAGAGCACCAAGAAAAACAGCAGCAAGCGCGCCAAGTGCCACTGCCACTACTGTTTCCATTCCATTATTACCAGTTAGCGATGCAGAATTACTTATTGACACTGGTGAACTCATTTTAATTAGAAATATAATTATTATCAATAATTACAAACATATAATGGACATAATAATAACATTTGAATGTATATCAAATTTATCACGTTGACCTTTTTGTAGGAAAACATTTAAAGTAATACGTTTTATGGTTGAACTATCAACAATGCTATCCATTCTCTTCAGTGACAGACGGTGGGAGGCGGAGACTGTCACGGATCTTATGCTCAATTCACCAGTAACAAACATTTCATTATTGGACGCATCAAACATTATATAAGATCATATATTGTTCTGATGTTTAACATATATATATATATATATATATATAATGTACATATACATATATATATTATATACATATATATATACGTTACATATCAAATTATTTATAATATTATAAATATCATCAAATTGAATGTATTTAAAAACAAAAAGGATAGAAAAACATATATAGTATAGATAAGATCATCGATGCTATCTATTGTATGCTCAAATCTTACACGTTCCAAGTCATATATATGCATATATACACATAACTATATATATGATGTATGCATACATACGTACATGTATATATATATATATAATTTTCTAAAAGTCCTACAACGTGGCAGCACTGCATAGAATACTCTGGTAGAAGTATTTCGAAGTCATATGTTTCTCATACGAAAGTAGTGTGAGACGTTACTGTCAAATCCAGTGTCATTCAGTATTATTCATGGACGGTTATATAGTATCATCGAAAGAACGGAGCAAGTTATAATTTTCTTAATGATATTAATATTATCGTTAAATCATTTTTCGATATTTACATTTCCTCATGACAATTAGTTTTATTAGATTTCAATGGATAAATCGTAAATCAACAATTTCTAACCTAATTCTGAGAAATTATTTATACGTAAATTTGTACATTAGATGATAAAAATATTAATATATATTTTTATTATTGAATTAAAATTGAAAATTAATATAGAAACGTTAAATTGATAAATTATTCATGTTCATTTATTCTTATTATTATTATAATATAACGTGAGAAATTAGAAAAGAAAATTAAGGATTGTCCGAAGGTTTTGCATTAAGTTACAGCATATATGGTAAGAATGAACAAAAAACCTAACAGTGCGACAGCTCGCTTAAAGCAGGATTACTTACGTCTTAAAAAGGATCCTGTGCCATATGTTTTGGCAGAACCGGTACCATCTAATATATTAGAATGGTAATGGATAAATATTTTTGAATTATTTCGAATGGTTTTCTTTTTTTTTGAACAGAATAATGAAAGTCATTTATATCTACTTTTTTTTTTTTTTCTTTTTCTTTTTCTTTTTCTTTTTTCATAGGCATTATGTAGTGAAAGGACCAGAGAAGACACCCTACGAAGGAGGATTTTATCACGGAAAACTTATATTTCCAGGAGAATTTCCATTTCAACCTCCTAGCATTTATATGACAACACCAAATGGCCGATTTAAGGTTAATACAAAACTTTGTTTATCAAATACCGATTTTCATCCCGATACATGGAATCCAGCTTGGAGTGTATCAACTATACTAACAGGATTACTTAGTTTTATGGTATATAAAATAAAATATAATATTATATTTTATTTATGTGAGAAAACGACAAGGATTGGATTATGATATTAATATATATATATATATATATGTATATTTTTTTTTTTAATTACAGATTGAAAAGAGCCCGACTTTTGGCAGTATTAATACGACAGATTATGAAAAAAGGGAATTAGCAATGCAAAGTTTGGAATATAATCTACGTGACAAAATGTTTTGCGAATTATTTCCAGAGACGGTTGAAGTAATATTCTATTTTTTTTGTTTTTTTTTGTTCTTCTCTTCTTCTTTTTTCTCTCTCTCTCTCTCTTTCTCTCTCTTTTTTCCTTTCTTTGAGTAGACAAGTGATTAAAAAAAAAAAAAAAAAAAAAAAAAAAAAACACTGAATGAATAAAATCATTTCTTTCTAATATTTTTATTATATTGTTGTAGATCATCAAAGTGGAATTAGAACGCAGAAAAGAATTGGAAAAACAGGCAAGGCATCAGTCTACCGCATCAGAAGTTTCTTCCTTGATACGAGATCAATTACATAGAGAACAAAGTCCATTACATGGTGCAATTACTAATCTCGTTGTTCTGATTGGTTTTGCAGCATTTGCTTTTATAGTAAAATATGTATTGAGGAGCATTGCCACAGAATATAGTAAAAGTGAGTAGATTGGGGATTTAAAAGTATTCAATAAGAATAATAAAATGGTAGGAAGATGACTGCATGCATCTCACTTAAGGCTTCTCAAGACTTTAAGACATTTTGTATGAATAATATTGAATCTTAGAACATTAAGAGGAATCTTATTTATATGATTTCTTTTTCTTCTTCTTCTTCTTCTTTTTCTTCTTCTTTTTTTCCTCCCTCGCCCTCCCACCACCCTTTATCACTTTGATTCGTGTTCGACAAATAATTTTGTAAAGCTTGTAAAAAAGTACAAAATTAATATTCTGTCTGTCTAACATCTTTACATATAATGCCTTTATATAATTTATTGTTACACGAAGATACGTTATTATTCATACTATCAAATATAAATTATTTTTTTTTTTTTTTTGAATATATATCATTTATATTTGCGATGATTAGAAAATGTTGAAGCCTTAAGGAAAAAAATGAAAAAGAAAGGAGAAAACAAAAGAAAAGATAAAATGAGAAAAAAGGGGAGGGAAAAAAAAAAGAAGAAAGAAAAGAGAGAATTTATCGAAAATATATGCTACATTGACTTGCCTATTGATCTATGCCGAATTTTTGTGAAAATCATTATTCACTTTGATCAATATGTTAGTAATGGACATTTGATAGATTTTTATATCAGGGGATAATTGTAAGATGCAAATTGTACTATAATCCCTAATTTTAATGACAATGATGATTGCAGTTAGCTACAACAATAGTCTTTCTACCTATAACAATTACCATTCTTGATATAGATATGAAGTCATTTTAAATATACATATTTAGGATATGAAACATCATTAATCAACTAGTGACTTCGTAACTATTAATGAAAATCCAAATTATCATTATTATTTAAACTTCCAAAGGTTAGCCATTGATGATCTAGATTTAATCGTAATTTGAAATATGATATTAAACAATTTAAAATCGTTTAAATCGTAGAGATTTATTATTAGTTAATTTAAAAATTAAAAAGAAAATTGTTTCTTCCTTTTTTTTTTTCTTTTTTTTTTTCCAACATATAATCCATGCTATTTTCACCAACAACTTTGCAAAATATTTTCCAAATAAGAAAATTTCATTTGTTCCGCTGATTTGTTTGATTTCGTTAAATGCTTATTTTAATTATGATTAAATTTAGGCACACATTTGAAATTTTATATAATTAATGAAATGCACAAATTTAAATAAACAACTTAATCTTTGCCTCTTCGATGTGCCAATATAGAATGGATTATATATATATATATATATGCATACATACATATACATATATATATATATGCATACATGCATACATACATACATACATACATACATACATACATACATACATATATATGTATGTATATATATATTTTACGAATGTATTAGTCAAATAAATATTTGATTCATTCGATTATTAGACACAAAATGTAAATAATAATTTATATAAAATCGATGAGAAGATAATTGATAGAGGCAAAGTCGATTCAGTTTGTTTCCATATTATATTTATTATAATTATTGAGATATATATATATATATATATATATATATATATATATATATATATACATATAAATTTCTTCCACTTAAAAATAGTTAAATATAAATTTTAATCTATCGCTTTATAATCAAATATTATCTATCTTCCTTCAAAATCTTATAAATCAATTTAAATATTAATACATTTCTTTTTTTCTTCTATAAGTTTTGGAATCATGCGATTTTTCTAATAATCTATATCATTATCTTTATTACTATTATGTATGTAAATTTTATAGTTATATACTTTTTTCTCTTCCCCCTCTCCTATCGAAAAAGAAAAAGAAAAAAAAAATATATATATATATATAAGGCACACTTCGTTGATAAGAACTCTATAAGACTATACTTGAAAAACACACAAAAGCTTTTATATTCGATTAGATATTTATATCCAAAGATTGATCGATGCTTTTCTCTCTCTCTCTCTCTCTCTCTCTCTCTCTCTCTCTCTCTCTCTCCCTCCCTCTCTCTCTTTAAATATATATATTTCTAATGAAATAAAATCCTTCCTACACCCTCCCTCCCCAACACCACCTCGCTCCTACTTCTCATCCCGATTAAAAATTGTACGTAGAAGTTTGTAATCTCTTTTGAAATTCACGTATTAAAAGAAACGTAAACATAAATAAATTTCTATAGAAAATATTTTAAAAAATCATGAGATCTATAGAAATCGATGATTTTTATATTGATTTTTTTTGAGATTGATTTTTTTTTTTTTTTTTTTTTTTGAAGTACATCTGATCGATGAAATGTGATTGATTTTTTAAAATACGTGGAAAATAAAATTATCTATTTAGAATTGACGATAATAATATTTATATATATATATATATATGTATATATGTATATATATATATATAATGAAGGGTAAAACACACGATAGCAGAAAGAAAGAAAGAAAAAAAAAGAAAGAAGAAAAGAAAAGAAAAGAAAAAAAAATTGCCTACGTAAGAATATAAACGAGCCAATATTAAAATAGCACAGAAATATTTTCGAACATATCAACAACAGCAAGAACAACAACAACAACAAAAAAAAAACAAACAAAAATAAAAAAAGAATGACGAACTTCTAATAGTAAAATCTAATACGTGCACGTTCGTGAGAATGTTAATATTAAAAGGTAAAAAGTAAAAAGAAAATAGAAAAAAAAAGAAAAAAAAAAAAAAACAAAATAAATAAAACAGAAAAAAGAAACGAAATGAAATAAAATAGAATTACAAAATAAAAATAGAAATATCGATATCGCGAGTATTACGATAATACATGCCTAACAACAAATCATAGAAAAAAAAAAAAAAAAAAGAAAAAAAGAAAAAAAAAAGAGAGAAAAGAAAAAAAGAAAAGAGAACAATTTGGATCATTTTATAATTTGATTTGATAAAATGTTTACATCCGTATGTTTACAACCGATTTAAAGTATATAAAGAATAAGACACGATATTCTTGGAGACAGTGGATGGTGTTCGTAACGATAAACCGTTAGTTTTCTCTGAATGGTTCGTTGTCCAAGTGCTCTCGGGAGGAAGGACAACATCCTGTGAACCAGCTTTGGTTTTCTTGTCTGATCCCTTATAACCATATAGCCGTCTTATAAGTGAAAAAAAGAAAGAAAGAAAGAAAGAAAAAGAAAACAGAGGAAAAAAAAAAAGAAGAAGAAGAAGAAGAAGAAACCTTGCCGACCTTTGTACTTCTTCCCTTTTCTTTCTTTTCTTTTTCTTAATTTCTTTTTCTTTCTTTCTATTTTTTTTTTATCTCTTCTTTTTTTTCCTTCTTCTCTCTTTTTCTCTATCCTAAATTTTCCTTCCTCTTTCTTTCACATTCAACAAAATTCGTCTCGATACTTTCGATTAAAATGAAGAAGAAGAAAAAGAAAAAAAAGAAATATAAGGGAAGGAAAAAAGAAATTATAATAATTAATTTATTAAATGATAATATATAATTTGATATATAAAGAAAAAAAAACAAAAAAAAAAAAAAAAAAAAAAGAAAAAAGAAATAAAATATTTACAAATAAATAAATAAATCAATCGATAAACAATTTAAATAATTTCGACGTTTAACATTTCGTTTTGTATGATACGAACGTGTACATAATACATAAAAAAACCAATGAAATAACTTATATTTGTGTGTGTATGTGTATGAGCGTGTTGAATGTGTATATGAAAAATCTGTTATCGCTATATTACCCTTTATAATAGTTTTCGATTAGCTTCCTATATATTAATTAGATTA
>NC_062208.1:1891190-1901190 GCF_912470025.1 Vespa velutina
TTTATGGCGGTGACGGGGGGGTTGGGTGCAGGGGGGCGGGGGGTATTCGTTTTTTCTCTCTTTTTACCCCTTCTTTTTTCCTTTTCGTGAAAAAAATGACGAAGTGTAATACAAAGAAAATGCATTTAATGATAGTAACAACGAAGGAATGGTAATCTACAATTTATTATCTTAAATGTAATTTATATATATATATTTAAAAAAATTAATATTAATAATATTATTTATATTTGTAAAATTAATATGTCGTAATTATAGTATTTACAATACGTAAGAAAAATATGATTTGATCGTCGTGACATAAATCGTAAATAAATTATTGCATTATCCGGCCGACACAATTTTTTTTCCCTTTCGTTCGATCCTTTATTAATTTATTTATTTGTTTATTTCTTTCTTTATTCTCTTTTCTTATTTATTCTAATTTTATTCTTATACTTATTAAAATAATTATTAATAATTAATATACAAGGGACAAAATATTTTCTCTCATGTAATAAATACTCGACGATTTCTTGTTTAAAAAAAAAAAAAAAAAAAAAAAAAAAAAGCAAAAAAAAAAAAAAAGCTAGTCGCATATTTACAATCAATTCGTTTTAATCGGAAAATTAAGAGAAGAAAAAAAAAAAAAAAAAAAAAAAAAAAAAAAAGAAAAAAGAAAAAAACAAGAAAAAAGAAAAAATTAAAAAAAGTGAAAGAAAAAGATTTCTAACGTCTAACATATTTTTAATCTCAAGCATTTTCCTCTACATATACAATCTCACAAATTTTGGTATCACTAGCAGTATGTTTGAGAATATTAAAGATATTTTGATAGTATATAAAATATAATATCAAACTTAAATAATATCTTAAAAATATAGATATATTATATTACTAAGTATATATATATATACATATATATACTCATTATAATCATTTGAAAAGTACGCAACTTTTTTTTCCTTCTTGCTTTTTTTCTTTAACATTAAAATTTTATTCATAAAACGAAACACAAAACAAGACAGAAAAAGAAGAACAAGAAAATAAGAAAGAATAAAATAAAGATATCTTTCAAATGACCCGTTATTGTATCGATATCAGATCTAATCTTAGATTGAAAGACAAGCAAAAAAAAATAAAAAAGAAAAAGGAAAAAAGAAAGAAAGAAAGAAAAAAAAGATACAGATACATAAAGATATACAATTTCTGTCGTAAAAAATTATGTTTGTAAGATTTTAGATCTATCCAACCGAATATACGTATTAATGTAAATATTTTATATTTTATATTTTATATTTTATATTTTATATTTTATATTTTATATTTTATATTTTATATTTTATATATATATATATATATATATATATATATATATATATATATACTAATTTAAATATATATTCTCGGTATCGAAGAGAAGGAAGCTTCTTCTTCTTTTTTTATTTTTTTTTTTCTTTCAATATCACGAAACTTATTTTTGTAAGTACTTATAAACAATAAGTTGTTAGTTTTATTCTCTTTCGATTTACGCAATGATTAAATATATATATATATACATATATATATATATATATATCATAATTCTCTCATTAGTTCTGCTTAAACATTTTAAATATCTAAGATAGATGAATTAGCAAACACGTACCATTCCAATTCTAATATCTAATATCTAATTTATTCATTCGTTTAATCATCTATTAATTTGTTTATTTTATCTATTACTGTTATTTAATCAGTATCAATGTATGTATGTATGTATGTATGTATGTATGTACGTATGTATGTATGTATGTATGTATGTATGTATGTATGTATGTATGTATGCATGTATTAATCTATTAAGCTTTTACAAAATTTTACTGGAAATACGTAGGAAGGAATTGATTTTCTAAGAAAATGTCAAATGTCCTTGGAGTGTCTATCTGTTAGCATTATGGTTTTTCGTTGTCTAGGCTCCCGCGAGGCAAAGCAGCTGTCACACTCGTTCACTCGTTCGTTCTTTCTTTCTTTCTTTCTTTCTTTCTTTCTTTTTTTTTATTTTTTTTATTTTTCCTTTCCTTTCCCCCCATCTAAACCGACCATCTTTTTTCTTTTTCCGCCTCCCCCCCCCCCCCCCCCACCCTGTATCTCTCATTCTCTCTTTTTCTCTTTCTCTTTTCAAGAGTAATAAGACTGTAGAAGGGGTGTCGAAAATAAAAAAAAAAACAAAGAAAAAAAAATCAAAAGAAAATAAAAAAAAATTATGGCCAAGGTTTACGCGTGGGGTGTAATCAAAGTGACGAACGGGGACAGTTAGAGCATTTCTGTTTTTTTTTCTCTCTCTTTTTCCTTTTTTCTTTTTGGATTTTTTTTTTCATATTTTTTTTTTTTTTTTTTTTTTTTTTTTTTTTTTTTTTTTTTTTTATGAATCACGGCCGAATTAAAATTACCCTTTGTAAATGGTAGATAATAGGAGATAAAGGACGAGAGAATCCATTTTTAAATCACAGAGAGTCGTATAAATTATCTCTCTTTCTCTCTCTCTCTCTCTCTCTCTTTCTCTCTCTCTCTCTCTCTCTCTCTCTCTCATCTAATCCCTCCATTTCTCTTTCACGCATATATCTAATAAATCTAAACGAACGAATGTTCTTTTATTTTTTTTTTTCCTCTATTTTAACGGTGCCATAGTGATACAATCACAGTGACATATGCGAGTTATAAGATATCTTTTTTCTTTTTTTTTTTCTTCCATTCATTCTTCTTTCTTTTTCTCTCTCTTTTTTTTTTTTCTCTTTTATCTTCTGCGAATTACGCAAACGAATTTGCAAACGTTTGTCCATGAAATGGGTCCAATTGAAAATTAAATTGGAGAAATAAAATGGGGGATGAAACAAGAACCAAGAGAATGATGTAAATAACAAAGAAAGAATAGTTAGCTCTATCTATCTATCTATCTCTATCTTTCTTCTCTCTATCTCTCTCTCTCTTTTTCCCTTTCTCTCTCTCTCTCTCTCTCTCTCTCACTCTCTTAGACGTATAAATCTAAAACCAGGAGTTTTGTTTTATTATTTAACAGCAAGACCGCCAAACGTAGAAACCTTACACACACAGACATACACACATACACACACACACACACATATATATATATATATGTATGCATGTGTATATGTATATATGTATGTTATTGAACGTGTGTGTTCAACGAAACAGGAAAATGTTGAGACACCAAACGTTGGGATGTCTCGACTAATTGAATTCAAAGAGATTTATGACCTAGGAGTGACTCGGGTGTCGCGGAAAAAAGGAGAAAGAAAAAGAAAAAGGAAAGAAAAGAAAAGAAAAGAAGAAAAGAAAAGAAAATACGCGTGAAGAAGAAGATACGCGAACTCCTTTTTGGTTGTTCAACGATGTTCTATTAACTTGAGAGTAAGAAAATTTATTTCTATGGAGAACATTGACAAATGTACATACATACATGCATACATATATACATACATAGATACATATGATTTAATCGGATTAAATTATATATGAATTAGAACGGAGAATTATCGTCGGACGATATTTAAAATGGTATTATTACATTTTTATTTAGAATTTAATCAGACAATGATAATTTGTACGAAAAGATCAGGTACGTCATTCGAATTTCTTTAAATCTTAAGAAATGTTTTATCGAACTAAGATTTCGTCGAAAGATTTTACGATACCAAAGTAACCGTCGAGTTCTAAGTACATATTTACGTATATATACGTAAGTACGTAAGTACTTAAGCACGCGTAGAAGCATAAGAAGATACAAACACATACACACACGCACATAAATACATATATATATTGTATGTGCTTCCCTTGATTTATGGACCGTTGATAACTAAAGCCATCAAAGACGTTTCGCGGCTCTGTCTTGTACTTTTAGCCGGATACAATCTCAGGATCTATAGATCTTCATACCAAATGGAACATTGAAAAATCGTTTGCCGGATCCCTTTACTTCATCTCCCTCCCACCCTCCCCCAAAAAAAAAAAAAAGAAAAAAAAAATATCTGTTCATCCTTCAAAACATAATTAAATTTTCTTTGATTGTTTCTTTTCCTCTCTCTCTCTCTCTCTCTCTCTCTCTCTCTCTCTCTCTCTTTATCTATCTAACTCTCTTTCTTCGTTCCATTTGTCCTTTTCTTTTCTTCTCTATTCTCATTTCTTCCTCGTAAAATTATTTATTGACTTTGTCTTAATTATCTCATTCATTATCGTTCTTATTACAAAGATGATCGTCCAGTGCGTTTTTTTTTTCATTGCATCTCGTGTCATTTCGATTAATTTACGTGGCTTTTCTTGTTCTTAAGAAAAAAAAAAAAAAAAAAAAAAAAAAAAAAAAAAAAAATAGAATAAAAACCACAACCACAATAATAATAATAAAAATGAAAGGAAAAAATCGAAATCAAAAGTTAATAGAAAAAAAATTCTTCTATTAACTTTTCTTTTCTTGTTTTTGTTTTTTTTTTCTTTTTATTTTTGTTTTCGCCGTTTTCCTCGTTTTCCCCTTTTTTTTCTCTCCCCTTTTTTTTTCCCTCCGGGCCACCAAGATTCATTGCCGCAATAAAGATGGTGCCGGTGTTTGAACGTAAGCGTATCTTCGTTAAGCGGACTCAAACGCGGTCCAAGGTTTACTTTTGCCGGTTTAAAATAACCGACTCCCTAACGAAAGATGTATATTCGCATATAGACGGCTCGGAGAATTTCGAAAGAGCGCCGAGAGAGCAACAACGTTCCTTGTTTGTTGGATCGATGATCGAAAATTTAAATTAAGGTGTGACGATATAAATTCAAGGTATACACGTATATTTACATATATATATATATATATATATATATATATATATATATATATATAAATCCATTCTATTATCTTTAATAATCGTTCGATATGTTTTGAAATGTTCTTTTTTTTTTTCTTTTCTTTTTTAAAGAAAAAGTTTACATTTTCGATAACCAGAAAAGAAGAAAAAAAAGGAACCGAAAATTATTTTTCAATGTATCCAAAGTAGATCGATGACTAAATAGATAATTTATTTAGAATGGAATGTATTTAACTATATATATATATATATATATATATATATATATATATATATATATATATTTATGTATGTATATGGATAACGAACGTAAAAGTAAGAAAAAAAAAAATCATCATCGCGAAAGTTAATATAATTCTGTCATCCTTTATGAAAGAGAATATGCTTGTATGAGAGAGAGAGAGAGAGAGAGAGAGAGAGAGAGAGAGAGAGAGAGAGATGAAATAACATTGTACCCGACCGATAGGCGCCAAAATGCTCGTTAATTTTTTCCCACGTCTTTCTCTATTTCTCTCTCTCTCTCTCTCTCTCTCTCTCTCTCTCTCTTAGACGTTTTCTATCCACTATATAACCTCCTTTTAGTATTAATTTTCGCAGTATCTTGTTGTTACCACGATGACGTTCGTCCGTGTAATCATATTTAATAGCCATAAAAAGTATAATAAAGTTATCGTAAAGCTTACTCGTCGTCACAGAGATTACGATCTTGACTTCTTTAGAGAGAGAGAGAGAGAGAGAGAGAGAGAGAGAGAGAGAGAGAGAGAGAGAGAGATTTCTCAAAGATATTCAAAATTATTTAGAAATCGTTCAAAGGAAACTCTAATGGATCGTCCATCGTCTAGAACTTTTATTTGTCTCATATGCGTCGTGTCCCTCCTCAGTCTTGTGATTTTGAAAAGTACAAAAAGGAAAGGAAAAAAAAAAAAAAAGAAAGAAAGCAAAGAATAAGAAAGAAAGAAAATGAAAAGAATAAAATGAAATAAAAAATACTCGTTGTATCGTTTTCCTTTGATCGATCTCTTTCAAACTCATTTACGATGCAATTCATTTAAAAAATGATTTAACCATTCTCATTGAATAAATTGCTTATCATAAATGTATTTCATATATCGCAAATACATTCAGATAGAATTTAGAATTTGTTAAGTACATATATTAAATGAAATAAAAATTTGATAATCAGGATGATATTAGATTTCGTCTAACGAAGAAATCGTAAATATCTAAGTTATTAAATAATTGATGATTAGATTCAATCATGATTTGTAATTGTTAATTAGGGCCAATAGAGAAAAATGTAAATTTTTTCATTTAATGCTTGATATTTCAACGAAGGGGAATGTAATCGGATTGCATTAATGACCGTTTTAATGTCAACACGAATAAAATGATTAATATATGCCTACATTAAAATTCAAGGAATCGTGAACATATATAAAGCTCTAAATAAATATATCATATATCTCGTTAACTCTATATTCGAGGAAATGCAACTTATGTGTGTGCGTTCGTATGTGTGTTGTGTTTGTATATACTTATGTTTGTTTGTGTATGTGTGTTTGTATGTGTTCATTCTTTTTTGATTTTCTTTTTTTCAAATATCTTCCGTCTTTATTCCTTTCTTTCTTTTTGTTTTGGTCTTTGTTTTCTTTGGATTGACTTCATTATAAATTCTATAAAAAAAAAAAAGAGAAAAAAGAAGAAAAAAAAAAAAGAAAAAGAAAAAAGATTAATATATCTCATCGATCATTCTCCATTGATGTCAACTAAAATCCTTATTCTTTATCTTTTTCTTTTCTTTTTCGTCTTTTTTCTTTTTTTCATTTTTCATGATTAAAATCATCTTGAATTCATTAAAAAAAAAAAAAAAAAAAAGAAAGAAAGAAAAAAAAAGAAGAGAATTTTCATTATTTAGCAACTTAACGTATTAACATCTATGTATATATATATATGTATGTGTATATATATATGTGTGTATATATATTTTTTTATATATATATATATATATATATAATATCTATTAGAAAATTTTTTCATCGATTTTAAACACAGTTCTTTTTCTCGTCGTATATTATCGTTATCTACTTTTTCTTCGTTTTTTTTTTTTTACTTTTTTTTTTTTGACTTCTCTTTTTCTTGCCCAACGAAGACACTAACATTGTCATACGTTTCGTCCGTATGTACAATTAAAACGGGCATTTTCGATAAACATGAACATTTCATTTCGTCGAAATTATATAATTGAATTCAATTTTGTAGTTCATGCAATTGCAAACATTTTGTACGATTATATTTTGTTATGATTTAAACAAATTTTATATATATATATATATATATATATATGTATAGACGTACTATATATTTTGGGTGTTTCAGATTTTCGGTTTTTTTCCTCATCAAACACCGTATCAATATTTTTATATATTCTTTTATATATTCTTACGAAATAAAAATAAGAAAACAGAAAAAAAGAAAAAGATAATAAAGAAAAAAAAAATATCATATAAACGTAGACTTACAAATACTTCGAATGAAAAAAGTTACGGTGAAAATTTCATTGAAATTACCATTAATACGATAGTGAATAATCTATCGGTTTTTTCATCCTTTCATTTTCAACACGTTTCTTTTCTTTTTAATATATTTTACGAATTAATATTTTTTTCTTTCTTTTATATATATATATATATATATAATATATATAATATATATAATAATCGAATAGAGTAAAAATTTATTTCAGTTTGTAAAATAAATCAAACTGTTCGTAGAATTAAAAAGAAACGAGACGATGTAAGAAAAGAAAATTCTTTTTTATATCTAATTCCATTATTTATTCTATTAGATAATATAAAACGATATTTCTACTTTAACGAAATATTCATGTTATAGTAAAGCGATGAGAAAAAAAAAGAAGAAAAAGAAGAATAATAATTTGAAACACCCTATATGTACGATATTTAGATAATAGATACACACCGAGCATTATAACACATTCATTATTAGTTATATATTTAATCCTTCTATTATAATCATATATATATATATATATATGATTATATGAGCAATATACATCATATCACTGTATATTGTTTATCTATGATTGGATATTTATTTATAAATTAGAGTTCCAATCACCCTCCATACGCCAAACGCTAAATGCATAAGATAGTTTTTCATGTGCCATGTAACTACATGAGGATGACGTTATTTCTCTTGCAGCTAATACCGCGCTTCTTGGATTTCTCTCTTCTGAAACATTATAAGTATTATTAATTTTACAGAAATTACGTTTCCATTGGAAAAAACTTTGTTTCATTAACGTATTCGATCGTAACGATTGGCATTTATAATGAGGTTATAATTAAAAAAAAAAAAAAAAACGATAAGGTTAATTGAAAAACGAAACGAAAATATGAAATTAAATTAAGGAGAAAAAGAGAAATAAAAAAGAGAGAAAGAAAAAAGAAAAAAAAAAAGAAAAAGTTTTTTTTTGTGTGTCAGTTTTTTTTGTTTTTTTTTTTTTTTTGTTTTTTTTTCCCCCTAGTAAAATCAGTAATGATGATTTATGATATGACGAAGAGGAAGAAAAAAAAATAAAAACGAAGAAAATTTGAAGGTTTGATATTTTCGTTTCGTGTTTTCGTATTTTTTTCCGATCAACAGAAATATCATTGCGAATATTTCAAGATTCAAATTCGTTCATACTATTTGAATTGAAATATCACACATATATATATATATATATATATATATATATATATATATATATATATATATATATATATTTGTTTTAGGAATATTAATTATTGAGCGAATAAAAATAGAAAATAACGATGAATATAATTGACGAATGAGATATTTAAAAGGCAATCGTTGAAGGAATAATAAAAATGACAACGTATTGAATGATAATGTTTATTTCATATCATTTATTTCGACGAGGAAACTTTACAATTCTCTTGAATGAATGGAAAAAAAATTAAAAACATATAAAATTGAATAAAAATTTCATTTTCTAAAAAATTTTCGACGAACGAGAGATGTATTCGTAGTCCTGGTGAAACGAATAAAAATGAAAAGAAAAGAAAAGAAAAGAAAGAAAGGAGAAAGGAAAAAAAAAGGAATTGAATGACATTATTAAAAATTAATTGAAAAATTTTGATCGATCTGACGTTAATTCGAAAATGTTAAATCGTTAGGGAAGAGAATAAAAAAAAAAAAAGAGGAAACAAAAATTTATAAAACAAAATAGAATAGACCAAAAAAATAAAACAATATCAAATTTTATTAATTCTAATCTGTAAGTACATACATATACATATATATATATATATATATATATTTTTCTTTTTCTTTTTGTTTGGAAGTTAGTAGGGCAATTTTTGGAAGAAGTTAAAACAACGCACACGAATAAGTGGCACTAGGATAGGACGCTCATCAAGCCTTTACAGAGGTCCGTAAATTACAAGACTCCACTACGAGTGACTGTTTAATTAGACTACACCGTAAATAAGCACTAAAGCGGTTCCCATAAACATAAGCTCGATGCTTCTGTATGTATGTAAGTTATTAAGGTGGCGAAGGGTAAGGCAAACTAGGATTGTAGGAGTTTCTTTCTTTTTTGTTTTTTTTTTTGTTCTTTTTTTTTTCATCTACAAACAACGCGCGAGTCTTTTTTCCTTTCTTCCTTTTCTTCTTTTTTCTTTTCTTTTTTTTTTGTTTTTTGTTTTTTGTTTTTTTTTGTTTTTTTTTCTTCACTTTTCCCTCAGCCTGATTAATGTTTTCTCATAGAGTAGTAAAAGTTGACGATACTATTTACATTTTGGTAGGAACGTTTCTAAAAACGACCTTAAAGAGCATAGAGACATGGAGAGAGAGAGAGACAGAGAGAGAGAGAGAGAGAGAGACAGACAGAGAGAGAGAGAGATAGAGACAGAGAAAGAGAGAGAGAGAGAGAGAGAGAGACAGAGAGAGAAACAGAGAGACAGAGAGAGAGATAGAGAGAGAGAAAGACTGTGAGACTATAATCGATATTAGAACGAAAATAAATGATGAATGGATATTATAGTTCTGATAAAAATTCTTACCGCTTTCCTCCTCGTTGTTTTCCATATTACAATGCAACACTTGATACAAAAAGTCAATATACCTTGTTGCAAGTTTTAACGTTTGAA
>NC_062208.1:1906190-1916190 GCF_912470025.1 Vespa velutina
CCGCCCCTATAAATTTTGCCGTTTCACTATGTTTCAACGCGTTTCACATTTTCCCATCCCCCTTTTTTTTTGTTTCTTTACTTCTTCTTCTTCTCTCTCTCTCTCTCTGTCTCTCTCCTCCTTCTTTTCCTTCTTATTTTCCATTTTTAATTTTCACCCTTTTCAGATTGCCATCACCTTCTTTTTTTATTTTTTATGAATAATTTACTTGCACGCCATTGTTTTGTATTGAAAAATAATTACACGCACACATACACACACACACACACACACACACACACACACATATATATACACATATATTGTATCTTATATATATATACATATATTTTGATATATATATTTTTTTTTATTTATATATGTCTATTTAAAGTTATAATATTGACAAAAAGAAAAGAAAGAAAATAGTAAAAAAAATAAATAATAAAAAAAAAAAAAAAAAAAAAAAAAAGAAGATTGTTAATAAGAAGAATGGGGAATGGCAATGATGGACAGTAGGCGGGCAAACAAAGGTATGATGGAAGGCGGAGAAATAAAGGTATGGAGATAAAGGTAGGGGGTATAAATGTATACGTGGAAGAAGACCGACATCATCTTTGATATTATCGTCCCAGTATTATTTTGGTGTTTGGCCGCTTTATTTATTGGTCTTTTTATTGCCGATCTGATTTTCTTTTGGATTCAAGCCAAACTCGAATGAAGGAAGGAGAATATGGGCGGCTAGAGGGATGGAGAGGAGCACGAGTGGAAAACGATGTTAAAGGAGTAAGTACATTTCTACTGGCCTTTTTCAATTCCAAGAAGCAAGTCGAACGATGATGGTGCCTGAAATTGTTGGATTTGATTGGTTTTCTCGACTACGACGACGACGACGACGACGACTACGACGACTACGACGACTACGACGACGATGATAATGATGAATAATGATGATGATGATACTAATGATGACGATCAGGATGATGGTATGTACAATTTTTTTTTGTATACTTCTTTTTCTTTTTTTTTTTTTCTTTTCTTTCTCTCTTTCAACGAACATCCATCTTATCCATTACTTTATCTTATTAAAATTTGCAATTTGTTTTTGCTCTCTCTTTTTCTTCTCCTTTATTTTTTTTTCTTTTTTTCTTTTTTTCTTTTTTCCTTCGTGCTGATATAACTTAATCAATTCATCAGGGGCCACTCATCGAGCGAATTGGCTCGTCGATAAATAAGACATACGTTCATAATTCATATATGATAGATATCTATTAGTTATATATATATATATATAAATATATATGTATGTATGTATATATATATATATATGTAGTTATCAATGTATCTGTGTCTTTTCAAGTTCAAATGTATATTTGTGTGCATGCAAGGCTCCATTTCTGGGCACGGTCCGTTTAACGATATTAACGTAGATTTAATTGCGCGTCCTGTTCTCTGCATTTAATCGTCGTCGTGCGCTCATAAGCTAATGTTCGGTTCTCTTTGAGAAGACATATTCGTAGTTTATTGACTGGAAGAAAGATGGTTGCCTTCTCTCTCTCTCTCTCTCAGTCTCTCTTTATATATATATATATATATATATATGTGTGTGTGGGAGTGTGTATGTATGTAGATTTGTGTCTGTGTGTATTATTGTACATAAATATTCTGAATTTAAAAATGTAAATATTTTAGATATAATCGATTAACGTAATTGTTATTACGAATTAATTAATGCTATGAGAATAATTCAATTTTGTGAATTTGTATTTTAAACGTTTTAAAAAATATTTTTCCATTTTATAATATTTGAAGGATTGGAATTATATATTTGATTCAAAAAAAAAAAAAAAAAAAAGATAAAAAAAATAATAATAATACTTAATTATATAATTATAGTATATTCGAAAATATTTTTACACGGATAATTTTTTTTCCCTCGGTGTTCCAAGAAGAAGGAGTATAATATTTGTAATTAAAAAGGAAACGAAAAGAAAAAAAAAAGAAAAAAGAAAAAAGAAAGAAAGAATATCTATATTATTAATCAAATTAATCAGATTATACGTAAATAAAATAATAACATCGTAATTCAATACAAGCAATACAAAGCAATTCAATACAATAAAAATTATGAATAGAAAATGCCAAAGGTAAAGTACAAGAAACTGTACCTTAACACGTATCTGTTGAGAAACCCATGATAAACTTGACAGACAGGGTAAATTGTCCCTGGCAATGAGAATCTAAAATTATTGAAGGAAAAACCCAAGGATCGTTCAAGTTGAAAATTTAACGTTCGTTATTAATAAAATATTTCAATAATTTTCAAATCGTACGTTTCGATTAATTCGACATATAAATTTTAAAAATAAATTAGATATTTCATCGGAAAAAATATATTCGATATTAACGATACAAAAAATCAAATTTCATTTCAACACCATCTAAGATATTTTTCGCGTAATCGAAAGATCAAAGATAATTTGCGTAAAATCTTATCTATCGGTATATTTAATTAACTTTTTTTTTTTCCTTTCTTCGACGTCGTGAGAAAAAGAAGAAGGAAAGAGAGAGAAAAAGGAGGAAGAAAAAAGAAGATGGCAATCGATTTTTCTTTTGACCTCTATAAAAGGATATTGTTCGCGTATCATAAACTTCATATTACGATTAGAGTCGTATAGAAAGCGGATGCTAATGTAACGGGTGCGAAGAAGATAATGAACGTAAGCTTACGAGAGCTCTGCACGTGAAACAACAACATAAAAAAAAAAAAGCTTTGTTTTTTCTTTTTTTTTTTTTTTTTTTTTAATCCAATAAATACGAATACTGTCAATGATTTTCCAGTCGATTAATAGCATACGCGTGTCTTTTCTCTTTTTTCTTTTTTGATCGAGAAAAGAAAAATTTGGAAAAATCAAAAAGCCAATGATTTCGTTCTCAACTGTTAAACGATCAGTACTTTATGAATTTTTTTTCATATCCTTTTTCTTCTTTTTTTCTTTTTTTTTTTTTTTTTTCTTGTAATATACCGTGACAACATCGAAAATTAAATTGGTACGAGGAATTGAAAAATCTCTGTCTATCTCTCTGTTTCTGTCAATCAATTGGAATGTCATTTTGAAGAATATATATATATATATATGTACCTTAGACATTTATCTCGTATACGTAAGAGTTCTGGGTTGACATTAGTGTCACATGTCAGGTTTGCAAAGTAGTCTCCCGACTTGCTCGATCTTATCCGTGGTACATTTTACAAACGGTGCCTTTACGATCCGCGCCGACAGATAGTCTCGACAATGTTTGCACCGATGCTCACTGTCTTCGCCATGTGCCGAACACACGGTATGAACTAAACGCGAAGGAAGACGACTACGAATGGGAGGAGATGACATCAAGTGAGAACTGACTCCGAAGAATACATATAAGTAAGAAGCATAAAGAGAGAGAGAGAGAGAAAGAGAGAGAAAAAAGTAAACTTTTATGTAAGTACTCACTTACCAAACGCGATAATATCTATACCAATTATCTATTTATTCGAATGATAAAACTTGTAGATATGTATATATATATATACATATATATATATATATATATATATGTATATATATATATACATATATATATATATATATATATATATAAATATATTTAACTTTTATCAGATAATATCTATTAAAAAATATTCCCTAAAATAATATCGAATGATTCTTATAAATTTAAATGTATAATTTAAAAATCCATCTATAAGTATATCGAAATATATTTTTATTCATTAAAATTATTTATATTGGGATGCATTAATTTGTAAATATTGATACGTTTTATTTAAATCTTGTCTAATTATTTTTTTCTTTACTATTTATTGTAATCTTTGGGCGAGTAGGATAGGCACGATAATATAATACTTTGGGTAAATAATATTTGATGCATTGCACTAACCATTAAAATTTTGGAATTAAGATGTAAAAGAAAATTCCATTTTCTTGCCGTTGTATTTACAGAAAGAAAAATCTTTAGGTTTTCCCTGAAAACTTGTGTGTGTGTGTGTGCGTGTGTGTGTGTGTGTGTGTGTGTGTGTGTGTGTGTGTGTGGGGTATATATATATAAAAGAATTCTTCAAACCATATATATATATATATATATATATATATATATATATATATGGTTTATTCGTACATCTCGATGCGGTTTAAAAAAAAAAAAAATTATTATAAACATTTAAATATAAGCCTATTTTATCAAGTTTAACAACTTCGACGAACATCTTGCAAAAAAAAATTATTTCAATTGCACGCACCGTAGTATATTTGAACATAAAAAAGATCGTAAAGTTAATGAGAAAAATCTATAAAGTACATAAGGATAAAAACTATCATCGACGTGACTGGAATCTCATTAAAGTTGCACAGTTCGGTAGTAAGACGATATCATGTGACACCAGAGGAAACATGTGTTCGCCAAATTTTTCTAAATCTCTAGTTATTTTCAAAGCTAAAGTTCGAACATGTGTTTGGTCAACATTTATTAAAGGTTCTTTGCAAACAGGTAAAACAAACATCTGTTCTCTTAATGTCAAAGATGTCATTAAATAATACTTGAGATACACGTTTATTTTTTATTTCTTCTTTATTTTTTTTGTTTTTTTTTTTTTATTTTAAATATTTTCAACTTTCAGAAGAATTTAGGAGCAGTTATTACCAAACCTAAGTGGAGAGTTAAAGTCAGTTAGTATTTCGGTTTATGAATCAGAAAAATATTTGTTTTGAAAACAACAAACAGATATACAACTATGGTTCGTAGTTCTTATCTGTTCATGGTTAATGCCGTTAATTTGATTCTGTGTGTACAACTCACGAACATAACTAACAGTATCTTCTCTGAAATTATGTGTATGCATAGATATTGATATATTCGTAACTTTTTTATTTTATAACATTTATATAATTTATAATTATTAATTTCTACCTGCCAAATAATAAATTATATGTTTCAACTATGGTTTTGTAAAGGTATCATTATTTCTGGTCACCATAAAAAGTATTAAATATACGTCTTAAAAAGCATTCATTGATAAGTTCGTTCATTCATTCATAACGTTGTAGAGTAGTTTCGAACAAATAGTAACAGCCATAATAAAATAAGAGGCTATTATAAGAGAGGCACTTGTCGTCATTTTAAATCACTATGATCACGTGCTTCGTCTTATTATATAATTATTAAAAATAGATATAAAATGATAAAACTTATTAAATAATTATTAGAGAGAAAAAACTTACGTTTATTAAAAGAAAAGAAACTTAATTATTGATTTAAATAAAACGATAATATAACTTAATTTTATCAAATTATATTTTACCTTATTATATATTATATTGTTATTAGAAATTCTTTATATCTTTTTTGCATCTTTTAATATAATTATTTACAAGAATATAATTATATAGAAAAACGTGTCGTATAACAAAACGACAGTAATCCGAACGTGACCTTGAAAAATAGGGAGAATAAGTTCGTCGCGTAACTCGGTCCTCGGGGCTTTCACTCTTGCCGAACATGTGTTCAGGACGCACAAGTATTTCGCTCGTGAGCACATGTTCGTCAGAATTGTGCGACGAGTCATAAATTCAAATTCGCTAACCGATGGATGGGGTCCTAGGTGAATGACACATGGTGAACCATTGAAAGTCCTTCGTCGTAAAGGACTGGCGATCTATTCTCTTTTTTTCTCTCTTTCTCTCTCTCCCTCCCTCCCTCTCTCTCTCCTCTCTTTTTCTCTTGTTCAAAAAGACATATTTTTTTTCATTTTCGCACGACTCGAGTAAACCTTCAGAAACCGACCAATGACAATTTAGCTAATAAAAACTATTCGAATCAGTCGTCGAGCGATTTTCAAGAGAGACAAAAAGTTTTGGATCCGGACATGCGGTTAAAAGGGTAATATAAAAAGTTATAAAAAGAGAGAGAGAGAGAGAGAGAGAGAGAGAAAAAGAGAGAGAAAGAGAGAGAGGGCGAAGGGAGAAGGGAAGTTGATCATTGAATTTCCAAATTGTAAAAGAAATATAATTTTTATATAGTTAAATAGATATGTATCTAACCCCATTGAAAATATAACTTTAATAAGAAATTATGCTATAAAATATACATATATATTTCGGTCTAATTATAATTATTAATTATTAATTATTAATTGAATATGAAAATTCATGATAAGCAAAACCTAAATAAAAAAAAAAAGGAAAAAAAAGAAAAAAGAAAAAAAAGAAAAAAGAAAAAAGAAATGTTATACAAGTAAATGAGAAAGATTTGATTTTCTAATAGCTACATCAGTAATAATCATTGTCATTGAAAAGGACATCGAAAGGACCACCAAGTCTATCATTAAATAATTTGTGGCGCTATGCACGTCCGTTTTCTCTCAAGCAGGGTGGTCTTCCTCTTTCTCTCTCTCTCTCTCTCTCTCTCTCCCTCTCTCTTTCTCACTCTCATTTTGAATAACCACGATCTCGAACCGGTACATTGCCTCCACCCTTCTCTTCGTTCTTCTCCACCCTTCTTCTCTCGTCCACACGTCGTCTTTAGAGACTCGACGTCGACAAAGACGACGACGACGACGAATAGGAGTAAAGAGAAATCCCGTCAGAAGAAAGTCGACTCGAAAATCAAACAAACAGTCGGCGACGTCGCGTTAGTGAAGTTCCGTCGTCGTCTTCGTCGTTTGTTTATTATTATAAAAAACATAGAGTCGACCAAGCGTATCACCACAAAGTGTAACTTTTACAGTAGGTAATAATAATAATTTTACCCGTTAATCAAGTTAATTAAATTATTAGCGATGTATATATGTATGTATACATATATATATATATATATATATACACATCGCTATCAGTATTGATGTTAAATATAATTATCCCAATATTTTAATATATTATGATCGCATAAATATTCTAATTTAGATATATATAAATTTTCTTTAATAATTCGCATAGTTTGTCTTTGTATTAGAGGTCAAAGCGATCCATTAACTCGACGAAAGGGTACGAAATTAGCGAAGTTCGAGTTCCGGTATCGTAGCTAACGTTAGTGTCACATGACGAAGGGCTAAAACTTTTTCTGAATGAATAAAATCCGACGGAGACATGTGTTCGCCATACGACAAACTGTCTCTCTCTCTCTCTCTCTCTCTCTCTCTCTTTCTTTCTCTCTTTTTCTTCAAGGTGCATGGGAAAGAATTACATCTCATTGGATTTACTTTACATGAGTACGAACAATCTATGAAGGGGAGGACCGTGAATCTTCTTCTTTTATTTCTTCCTTTTATATCAACAATCCGTAATCTCCTTCAATCTTCTCTGTTTAGAAATATATTTAAAATAAATTTATCATCATGAGATTGTAAAAATATTTAATTTAGATAATTTAATAATCAAATCAAATAGAATATTATTCTGTCAAATATATCCATAATAATATGCAAGATAATTCAATGTACTTTCACAAGTACGATGATTATTCACGAATACACATTTCAAATTTATTTAATTATTAAAGAATTTCTTTCAATCGAATTTCAATTAAATTAATACGTAATTCTTTTCGAACGTAAGTAGATAAATAAATATCTATCCATTACGTAACCTAATATTGTTAGAGTCGATTCGAGGATCATAGATAGAAAGAAAAAAAAAAAAAAAAAAAGAAAGAAAAAAAAACAGAAAAAACAAAGAGGGAAAAGAGAGACAAGTGTGTAACAACACGAGATGTCACCGAATCCTCGAAAGCAAACATCAAAGATACCGACATAACAGTGCACCGACTTCGCAGACCGTGACAATACTACGAAAAGAAAGAACAAAATACAAGGGATGTAGAAATTTACTTCCCCTCCTCCTTACTTTTGCCTTCAACCATTCGCACATTCTCACACACTCTCTCTTTCTCTCTCTCTCTCTCTCTCTCTCTCTCTCTCTCTCTTTCTTTCTTTGTCTCGTTCGCTTTACGCAGTGTTTATTCTAAATACACCGGAAGTTCAACCTTAAGAATAAGGTAGATTAACGATTAGTGTCGGTGTACATAGCCTCTACGTTAACATATGTGTGCACATTCCACTGGGATATATTTTCTAAGCACACGTGCTTGCCATCAGGATAAGTTCGCATTGGCCATTTCTAGTACACACATAAAAATGCAACCACGCATACATTTATACATATACAGTTATAGGTAATATACCCCTACACCTTCTTTCTCTGTCCCGCTTGCAAAAGTTGTTCTTCCAAGAAGAAATATCGATTGTTCTTCTCTTATTTCAATGGGTGACCATTTTTCTTTTTTTTCTTTTCTTTTTTCTTTTTTCAAAATTAGAAACTTTCCAGAGAACAAATAGAATGCGAATTTCTAATTATTGCCTTAATTTATTAGAAAGACTAGAAAGAATTATGAATGAAATAATCCATTATGAAGAATATCGCGTAGTAAGTACTTACGTACTTACATAGAACATATATTATCTACTTAAGAAATATAAATACTCATCTATCTGTATCTCTATACTTTTCCGAGCCAAGGAAAAAGGAAAAAGAACAATGATTCTAGATCAGGACTGTAAGAAAAGTAAAACCTTAAAAAAAACGCGCATCAAGAAGCGACCACCGCTGAGGAGTCCAAGAGGCCCCTCGAGACCCCATTCTCTCTACCCTACCGAGGAGGCCCGGTTTCTCTTTTTTTTTCCTTCCTTTTTTCTTTCTTCTTTTTTTTTCTTTTTCTTTTTTTTTGCCTTCCACGTATCTTCGTTCACACACGACCATTGGCGGGCTCTCCATCGGGGACCACAAAACCATACCGGGGACTCACATTAACGTAGGTCTTATACCCCCTCGAAGAAGTAAATTCGGTAATTTCGTGCGAGTTCAAACACTTAGATGGCTTTTTTTTTCTTTCTTTTTCTTTTTTTTTCTTTTTTTAACTTACGTTTGAATACTAATATTTAAAAAAGTCTAGAAATGGATTGTTCATGAAATAATACTGCTATTACAATTTATTATAGATACGTCATCTTATTTTGTTTTTAATTTAAACAGCTAATTATTTTCAATCGATTATGTCTTTTCTTTTTATTTTTATTTTTTTTTTTCTTCCAAAATTTTCTAAAAGAAACGATAAAAATTCTTTTCATTTAGATTCTATGGAAAAGTATGAAAACACATTAGGACACGCGACACCTTCAGTAGAATTATTGTTTTGAGGAGAGCTTGTTCTTCGTCTCCTTCGTCTTCTTCTTCTACTTCTTTTTCTTTTACTCCTCTCCACTTACTTTTTTTCTCTACTCTTATTTTTCCCCAGAAACCCTGCAGATTCTCGGTCAACAATGTGACCTTTCTCGACGAAAGATTAATCATTACTTTTTCAGCAGCCTCCCCCATAGGCACGAGACCATAATGAGATTCGTAGAAATTCGTATACTTGTCGAAAGAAGAAATTTCTACAAAAGAACGGAAAAAAAAAGAAAAGAAAAGAAAAAGAAATACACCCACTTTTTTTCTCTCTTATTGATAATACTATAAAGAAATATCTAAATATGGATTTTATAAATTTAACCTTGACGATCATCGTACCATTTATCGAGAAAGAAAGAAAGAAAAGGAGAAAAAAAAAAAGTTTAACACAAGGAAGACAAAAGAGAAACGCCATGGCGAATAATGTCGCCATTTTGCTTCTATTCTCCACCTTAACAATCGACGCTCCAATCCGGCGCTTTGTTCCCGTGAACGTCAACGAATGGTCACTACGGTACAGGTGGAAAATAGGCACCGCCCAATTTTCTCACATTCTGATGTCTAATTGGTTGTTCGATTTTTTGCAAGATGGACATTTCAGAGGAAAGAAAAACAAGAAACGAGAAAAAAAAATAAGATGTACAAATGGAGAAAGAGAAAAAGAGAGAGAGAGAGAGAGAGAGAGAGAGAGAAACATCTGCGATACTTGAAGTAGTCCCGATAATCGATTGAAAGAAAACAAAGTA